>NC_068441.1:13474800-13607943 GCF_023373465.1 Oncorhynchus keta
AAAAATCTGGACATCCACAAGTCTGGTTCCTTGGGAGCAATTTCCAAACGCCTGAAGGTACCACGTTCATCTGTACAAACAATAGTACACAAGTATACAAGTATAGTAGCTCAGGAAGGAGATGTGTTCTGTCTCCTACAGATGAATGTACTTTGGTGCGAAAAGTGTGAATCAATCCCAAAACAACAGCAAAGGACCTTGTGAAGATGCTGGAGGAAACAGGTACAAAAGTAGCTATCTGCACAGTAAAACGAGTCCTATATCGACATAATCTGAAAGGCTGCTTAGCAAGGAAGAAGCCACTGCTCCAAAACCACTGTACTTTTTGTTAAAATGTCCTCTGGTCTGATGAAACAAAAACTGTTTGGCCATAATGACCATCGTTATGTTTGGAGGAAAAAGGGGTAGGCTTGCAACCCGAAGAACATCATCCCAACCGTGAAGCACGGGGGTGGCAGCATCATGTTGTGGGAGAGCTTTGCTGCAGGAGGGACTGGTGCACTTCACAAAATAGACGGCATCATGAGGTAGGAAAATTATGTTGATATATTGAAGCAACATTTCAAGACATCAGTCAGGAAGTTAAAGCTTGCTCGCAAATGGGTCTTCCAAATGGACAATGACCTCAAACATACTTCCAAAGTTGTGGCATAATGACTTAAGGACAACAAAGTCAAGCTATTGGAGTGGCTATCACAAAACCCTGACCTCATTCCTATAGAAAATGTGTGGGCAGAACTGAAAAAGCGTGTGCGAGCCAGGAGGCCTACAAACCTGACTCAGTTACACCAGCTCTGTTAGGAGGAATGGGCCACAATTCACCCAACTTATTGTGGGAAGCTTGTGGAAGGTTACCCAACATATTTGACCCAAGTTAAACATTGTAAAGGCAATGCTACCAAATGCTAATTGAGTGTATGTAAATAATTCTCTCTACTATTTTTCAGAGATTTCACATTCTTAAATAAAGTGGTGTTCCTAACTGACCTAAGACAGGGAATTTTTACTAGGATTAAATGTCAGGAAAAACCGAGTTTAAATGTATTTGGCTAAGGTGTATGTAAACTTCTGACTTCAACTTTATATGCATACTGTATGCGCCTACAGTAGAAACGACAACATACTGTAATATACAGAAAATAAGGAACTTACCTTGACAGGAACGCACACATGTCCAAAGTTATTATGTGTAAGGAAAACAACAAGGAAGGCAAACCGAGCGCCAGCAAGAAAACATTACAATTCTTGCAAGACTACCGCAAATATATGCATCCTTGATCTGCGGTGGGTTCTCCTGGAAGAGAGAAGTTTATCCGACTCAGTAAAGCCTCAAACATAAATTGTCCGCAAAGATGAAATGGACTGCTTCTATTTGAATAATGAGGATGCATTCTGACATCACGTATATGAAACATCTCACGCTGGGGAGACCATTGGAGATATTTTGAACTATTGATATTTATATTTTGAACTATTTTGAACTAGTGGTGTTAATACTGTGTCTGATTTATTATGGCGGGTATTTTTATTTGGTTTTAGTGGGTTCTTCATGTGTTAGAAAGGATGCATCTTAACCTTAACACATGAAGAACCCACTAAAACCAAATAAAAAGACCCGCCATAATAAATCAGGCACGGTATAAACACCACTAACAATATTCATAACAGGTAGGTTGTGTGTGTGTGTGTGTGTGTGTGTGTGTGTGTGTGTGTGTGGCAAAACGTAGGGCAAAAACAAACAAATGGCCAGGCCTCACTTAATTGGGAGCTCCCTTTACGGTTGGGTCTGGGTACCTTTATACTTAATAGAACTGCAGAATTTCACTAACTGCTCTCCCAAGGCAACGGCCTCTGGAAACATTTTCAAAGGGAGAGATAGGGACAACCCATCCTCTCCTAAAAGAGAAAATAACAATTTCATTAGTTTTTACTATGCTAAATCTTAATCAGCAAGAAAAAGGCAAAACAAACATAATAACTTCTGTTCACAGAGAGTCCACTGACCCCCCCCACCCCACACACACACACACACACACCACTCTTTTATTGTGTTAATCCATCCCAACGTTTACTGTATATCCTATTACCAATCACCGTTGGATATTCACTATTTGCTACACACTCATTAATGTCTACTCTTTTAAGATACAATTAAATTGAGACAGATCTCCTTTTTGGCCCATTGTAATCGAATCAGTGTTATTCAAAACCATTTCTGTCACCTATGCTACCCTCCTACACGGCGGCATTCCTCTCTTTCCCCATGATTTTGTGTGACCACCGCACTACAATGTCCTTACATGTGTGGTGTCAGGAAAATAACCTCACACTCAACGTCAACAAAACTAAGGAGATGATTGTGGACTTCAGGAAACAGCAGAGGGAACACCCCCCTATCCACATCGATGGAACAGTAGTGGAGAGGGTAGCAAGTTTTAAGTTCCTCGGCATACACATCACAGACAAACTGAATTGGTCCACTCACACTGACAGCGTCGTGAAGAAGGCGCAGCAGCGCCTCTTCAACCTCAGGAGGCTGAAGAAATTTGGCTTGTCACCAAAAGCACTCACAAACTTCTACAGATGCACAATCGAGAGCATCCTGGCGGGCTGTATCACCGCCTGGTACGGCAACTGCTCCGCCCTCAACCGTAAGGCTCTCCAGAGGGTAGTGAGGTCTGCACAACGCATCACCGGGGCAAACTACCTGCCCTCCAGGACATCTACACCACCCGATGTTACAGGAAGGCCATAAAGATCATCAAGGACATCAACCACCCGAGCCACTGCCTGTTCACCCCGCTATCATCCAGAAGGCGAGGTCAGTACAGGTGCATCAAAGCTGGGACTGAGAGACTGAAAAACAGCTTCTATCTCAAGGCCATCAGACTGTTAAACAGCCACCACTAACATTGAGTGGCTGCTGCCAACACACTCATTGACACTGACCCAACTCCAGCCACTTTAATAATGGGAATTGATGGGAAATGATGTAAATATATCACTAGCCACTTTAAACAACGCTACCTTATATAATGTTACTTACCCTACATTATTCATCTCATATGCATACGTATATACTGTACTCTATATCATCGACTGCATCCTTATGTAATACATGTATCACTAGCCACTTTAACTATGCCACTTTGTTTACTTTGTCTACATACTCATCTCATATGTATATACTGTACTCGATATCATCTACTGTATGCTCCCCTGTACCATCACTCATTCATATATCCTTATGTACATATTCTTTATCCACTTACACTGTGTATAAGACAGTAGTTTTGGAATTGTTAGTTAGATTACTTGTTGGTTATCACTGCATTGTCGGAACTAGAAGCACAAGCATTTCGCTACACTCGCATTAACATCTGCTAACCATGTGTATGTGGCAAATAAAATTTGATTTTATTTGATTTACTCATGAACAACATTTTTAACGGTAATTTTATGTTTGGTAACCCCAACGCTGGCTCTTGACAGAATTGCTTTTGTAAACTCTACAATTACAATTGTTTCTTTAACTCTACAAACAATTAGTCACAGTATTAACTCCTCTAATTTCCCTTTCGTCAATTCTGTAAAGCTATTTCAGAATAAAATGGAATAAGGTGTCTCTCGAGATTAAAAACCAAAAGGTTTTCTGCGCTTGCAAGGAGCGTTTGGCTGTGCCAATTTTAACTTGTTACCTTTCCAATCCAATCCCCTGGCATATAACAAAGATTGTCCAAACACAAAATTGGTACTACCCCAGCAACCATAAAGAATGATCCCAGTATTGTTACTGGATCCATTGTACCAGCATGGGTAGTAATTGTATTGGTTTAGATTCTGTCCCTGTTACTCCACTGAATGTAATTATATTCCGTCATAAATTTTAACAATTTGGCGACCGCACAAATACCCATGTGTTACTCTCAACTAGCTGTCACAAATAGTTCAATTTGTTTCTGCGAGGTTGCGGGGTCACATGTCTCACAAGCAGATGACCAGGTGGGAGTACGATACTTTCAGACTAATTGTGCCAACATTGCTTTTGACAATAGGGAACGGACAACATGATCATAATCACCAGCGTGGAATAAAATATTTGGCCCTGTTTACTCAAGAAATTGATAAATTATCTGGATCAGGCACTTCTTTTATTATGCTATGGAGTCGTGTTATCATTTGGCCACCTGGCAGTATGGGGATCCCTCCCTCTTGGAGTATCTTCCAGAGATAATAAGCTCCCGACATAGTTACTTCTCGTTCCAGTGCTTTTCTGAAGACAAAGGAATTCTCCGGTTGGAACATTATTGATGTTTTATGTTAAAAACATCCTAAAGATTGATTCCATACATCGTTTGACATGTTTGTAAAGGACTGTAACAGAACTTTTCAAGTTTTTGTCTGGACGAAATGCTCGTGCCTCATGAAGATGTATTACTGGGCTGAACACGCTAACAACAAGTGGCTATTTGGACATAAATGATGGAACTTTATGGAACAAATCAGTCATTTATTGTCGAACTGGGATTCCTGGGAGTGCCTTCTGATGAAGATCATCAAAGGTAAGTGAATATTTATGGTGTTGTTTCTAACTTTGTTGATTCCAAAATGGCGGATATTCCTCTGACTGTTTTGGGTTCTGAGCGCCATTCTCAGATTATGCTTTTTCCATAAAGTTTTTTTGAAATGTGACACAGCGGTTGCATTAATGCCACGGTTCTTCTACAGGCGTACTATCACCGTACACATTTCCACCTACTGACTGTCTCATCCTTGACAAACACTACTGCCAGAAATCGCCTATACACCACTCCGGGTTTTAATATATCAGGTATTACCAAAAGGCTTCTTTTATTCAACGAAACACACTGGTACATGGATGTGCCAACTTCTCCATATACCATATAGACTACAGACACTTAAACAGACTCCAATCCCTAATCTAACCTATTGGGGCTAAGCCCTGCCTGAACATGCTGTGCCCACTGTGCTCCAGTTTAACCTATTGGGGCTAAACCCTACCAGGCACTGGCAGTGACCGCAGTGACAAGTCTAATAACCTTCTGGTGGCTAAACCCCCATAAGGGGCCCCAACCCCTAGGAGGTCCACCGATAGAATATACAGTGGGCCTGCTGAAATATACGTATCCCCTTCCAGATACGTATCCTTTAATTTGTATTCAGTCTGGAATCTCGTCCCCCAAGATGTCATAATGAGTAGTAACAGGTGTAGAAACATTGCCTACCTTTTATGTGCCGGCTCCTGACTCATCCATTGACACGGATTGACTCTGGCCAGTTCAACTATAAATTGTGGAGAATCCTGCCGACAATGCCAGCTGTTAGGTTCTGGACAAATGGAGAAAATGTATGATTACACAAACAAATATATTTAGAACCTTCTAATAGGTGGGGTCAACTCTGTGTTCAGATTATACCTCTTACACATCTAGACAGCCAATACATTTCTGTTACTAGGCAGGAACTTAATTGGTTCCTCACACTGGTTTAGTCATAGCCCTGCCTAATGTGGAAGTGTATGTGTGAGATAGGACTGTATTAGGAGAGTCATCATGGTAGGCCTCTCACCCCCCCCCAGAGTTTTCTTCTCACTTCATCTGTTGACTTGACCTCGAGATGCATTCCTCGCTCCTCCCAAGTTCTGCAGCTGGCCTAACTCTTGACCTTTGCCTCCCTTCTTAGAATATTAACTTTCAGCACTTTGTAACTTTTCATATACCCAGTCACTGTCAACCATTCATTGACCCCATCATAAACATTCCTTAAATAAGTAATCAATGAGTACTAGGATGGTAACATGAATAAGTAGGTTTTAAGCTAGATTCCGACATCACTGATATCATATGAAGAACATGTTATTACGAACATCAACACCCCCCCTCCCTCCCTCTCTTGCTGACACGCACATTAATCTGCACACACACAAACAGTTTGTTTTGTCCTGGAATGCTCCTTTGTCCCCCACTGAGTGTTGGATCAGGGAGGGGTTGCAGCAGACAGTGTGTGTCCAATGGATCCCTGTTCAGGAGTCAATTAAGGGAGGTCTGTGCAAATGAACAGAACAAGCCTGTAATCAGTTCCAATTTACCTCTAAATCCTGCCTCCTGACTCATCCATTAAACCACGCTGGGAAATTGACTTCTCTGGCCTTTAATGGAATGAATCTTAAGCAGTTTGAAGCAGTGGAGAAACATGCAGGAGTGAGTGTGTATGTAAAGGAAATGGAGACCCTGGCAGACAGTGGAGTAGAGAGATGCTCCAGAAGATGCTGTGTTCAGATTATACCTCATTCGGCCATATCACTGTTGCCATTATGATCGGAATGTGGGCGCATTACAAGCATTTTAATTCATTTACATTGCCACAAACACAGCCTCGCTCTCCACACGCCACCACCTCCGACTTAATCCAGGAAATGCATGCTGACAATCCTCTCAAGTCTGTCCTCCTTCCTTTAGGCTAATATTCTTCTGAGTTTGTACAAATTGATATGTAGATTTGGAGTCATGTGAGGTCCAAACACATATCCAGAAGTATGAATGTACTAATCCTTCTCAAATGATTGACTTCACACCAACAACAAAATGATTGGTAACACAGTAGATATGTAAATAGTGAACATACACATGCTCCACATGCTCCACAAAACAGCTCCCGATACTCCACCTCTATCCTCCATGCATTTATTTTGTATTCTTTTTATTTCACCTTCATTTAACCAGGTAGGCCAGTTGAGAACAAGGTCTCATTTACAACTGTGACCTGGCCAAGATAAAGCAAAGCAGTGCGACAAAAACAACAACAACACAGTTACACATGGGATTTTAAAAAAACATACAGTTAATAACACAATAGAAAAATCTTTATACAGTGTGTGCAAATTAAGTAAGGAGGTAAGGAGATAAATAGGCCATAGTGGCGAAGTAATTACAAATCAGCAATTAACACGGGAGTGTTAGATGTGCAGATGAGGATGTGCAAGTAGAAATACTGGTGTGCAAAAGAGCAGAAAAACAAATATGGGATGAGATAGGTAGTTGGTTGGATGGGCTATTTACAGATGGGTAAATGTGTACAGCTGCTGCGATTGGTAAGCTGCTCTGACAGCTGATGCTTAAAGTTAGTGAGGGAGACATAAATCTCCAACTTCAGTGATTTTTTTCAATTCGTTCCAGTCATTGGCAGCAGAAAACTGGAAGGAAAGGCGGCCAAAGTAGGGGTTGGCTTTGGGGATGACCAGTGAAATATACCTGCTGGAGTGCGTGCTACGGGTGGGTGTTGCTATCGTGACCAGTGTGCTGAGATAAGGCGGAGCTTCACCTAGCATAGACTTATAGATTAGCTGGAGCCTGTGGGTTTGGCGACGAATATGTAGCGAGGACCAGCCAACGAGAGCATACAGGTCGCAGTGGTGGTGTTGGTGACAAAACAGATGGCAGTGTGATAGACTGCATCCAGTTTGCTGAGTAGAGTGTTGGAGGCTATTTTGTAAATGACATCGCCGAAGTCGATGATCGGTAGGATAGTCAGTTTCACAAGGGTATGTTTGGCAGCCTGAGTGGAGGAGGCTTAGTTGTGAAATAGGAAGCCAATTCTAGATTTAATTTTGGATTGGAGATGCTTAATATGATTCTGGAAGGAGAGTTTACAGTCTAGCCAGGTGCCTAGGTATTTATAGTTGTCCACATATTCTAAGTCAAAACCATGCAGAGTAGTGATGCTTGTCAGGTGGGCAGGTGCGGGCAGCAATCGGTTGAAGAGCATACGTTTTGTTTTACGAGCATTTAAGAGCGGTTGGAGGCCACGGAAGGAGTGTTGTATGACATTGATGCTCGTTTGGAGGTTTGTTAACAGCGTGTTGGTGTTGGGGTTGTCTGCGTAGAGGTGGATCAAAGAATCACCCGCGACATCATTGAAATATACAGAGAAAAGAGTCGGCCCGAGAATTGAACCCTGTGGCACCCCGATAGAGACTGCCAGAGGTCCGGACAACAGCCGCTCCAATTTGACACACTGAACTCTATCTGAGAAGTAGTTAGTGAACCAGGCGAGGCAGTCATTAGAGAAACCAAGGCTGTTGAGTCTGCAGATAAGAATATGGTGATTGACCGAGTCAAAAGCCTTGGCCAGGTCGATGAAGACGGCTGCACAGTACTGTCTTTTATCGGTGGCGGTTATGATATCGTTTAGGACCTTGAGCGTGGCTGGGCTGTACCCGTGACCAGCTTGCATAGCGGAGAAGGTACGATAGGATTCGAAATGGTCGGTGATCCGTTTGTTCACTTGGCTTTCAAAAACTTTAGGAAGGCAGGGCAGGATGGATATAGGTCTGTAACAGTTTGGGTCTAGAGTGTCTCCCCCTTTGAAGAGGGGGATGACCATGGCCGCTTTCCAATCTTTAGGAATCAAGACGATACGAAAGAGAGGTTGAACAGACTAGTAATAGGGGTTGCAACAATGGCGGCGGAGAATTTTAGGAAGAGAGGGTCCAGATTGTCTAGCCCAGCTGATTTGTAGGGATTCAGATTTTGGCCGGTGTCACGTGATGACGCTGGAGAATTGAAGCAGGTACAGTGAGTTAACCATTGAATAAATTATGGACATGGCATGAGACAGTAACAGCGTCAGCAAACTAATAATAAAGACAAAAACCAATCAATGCCACAGCGAGGAACAGAGTAAGGTCACTGACAAAATATAGGGGAGGAAATAAACAGATGATGAGTGAGTCCACGTGAGTCCAATATTGCTGATGCGCGTGACAAGAGAAGGCAGGTGTGTGTAATAGATGATAGGAGTGAGTGATGCTGGGCTGCCTGGCGCCCTCAAGTGCCAGGGGAGGAAGAGCGGGAGCAGACGTAACAGTACCCCCCTCTTCTAGGGGTGCCACCTGGCATCCCACCTGGGCGAACCGGCCGAGATATGGGCGCTGGGCAAACCGTTTGGGGAGTGTGAGCCCAACGAACCGGCAGGAGCGTGAGAGCCTGGCATGGAAGCCCGACGATCCGGCTGAGGTGAGACGCCTGTCGATCCCGTTGCAGAAAGGTAGCCCAAAGATCCGGTGGAGTGTGACGGGAAGCCGCCGAGCCAACCGAGGCAAGGACGTCTCTCAAACCAGCCAGAGCGTGAAAGCCTGACGGGCTGGCTTAGGCACCCCGGGTACCATCAGTGGCGGAATTCACCCCGACGTCACCAACAAAACAAACAAAAAAACTCCTGGACCGGCTGGGCAAACAAGAACTGACGATCCGGTTGAGGCCGAACGTGGGATGGGTGTCATCCGAGCCAACCTGGGCAAGGAAACCTCTCGAGCCAGCTAGGGCGTGGAAGCTCGACGACTCCCGGTTCCATCGGTGGCAACCCAGAGCCGATGCCACCATACCAACCGGAATGCCAGTACTCCCCGATGCTTCATGTGTTGGCTGCTGCATTCTGTCACATGTGATGACGCTGGATAAATGAGGCAGGTACGGGGAGTACAACATTGAATGAATAACGGACATTGCACGAGACAGGAACAGCGTCAGCAAACTAATACTAAAGACAAAAATGTATCAATGCAGTATCGGGGAACAGAGCAAGGGAACTAAGAAATATAAGGGAGACAAAATAAATAGATGAGTGCAGGTGAGTTCAATATCGCTGATGCGTGTGATAGGGAGGCAGGTGTGCATAATAGATGATAGGAGTGAGTGATGCAGGGCAGCCTGGCGCCCTCAAGCGCCTGGGGGAGGGGAAAGCGGGAGCAGACTGGGTTGGGATAGCCAGGTGGAAAGCATGGCCAGCCGTAGAGAAATGCTTATTGAAATTCTCGATACTAGTGGATTTATTGGTGGTGACATTGTTTTCTAGCCTCAGTGCAGTGGGCAGCTGGGAGGAGGTGCTCTTATTCTCCATGGACTTTACAGTGTCCCAAAACTTTTTGGAATTAGTGCTTGCAGGATGCAAATTTCTGTTTGATAAAGCCTGCCTTTGCTTTCCTAACAGACTGTGTATATTGGTTCCTGACTTCCCTGAAAAGTTGCATATCGCGAGGACTATTCGATGCTAGTGCAGTTATTCATCATGCATTACTGTGTTCTGAATATATAATGCAGTTATTTGTGACAAGCTGCATTTCTGTCTCTGCAGAATGGATCACCATCTTAACAAAGTGCAGTGTTTTTTTCATGCACTTCATAGTCCTCCTCCCCATACGCTCCTGAGCAATGTAGCCAACTAAGAATTTGCATCCCAAATTTTTACCAGTCAGGATCTGGTGTGACCACCATTTGCCTCATGCAATTCGACATCTCCTTCACATAGAGTTGATCAGGCTGTTGATTGTGGGCTGTGGAATGTTGTCCCACTCCTCTTGACTGACTGTGCAAAGTTGCTAGAAATGGAACATGTTGTCGTACACGTCGATCCAGAGCATCCCAAACATGCTCAATGGGTAACATGTCTGGTGAGTATGCTAGTAATGGATGAACTGGACACTTTCAACTTCCAGGAATGGTGTACAGGGACATGGGGCTGTACATTATCATGCTGTATCATGAGGTGATGGCGGCGGATGAATGGCACAACCACGGGCCTCAGTATCACGGTATATCTGTGCATTCAAATGGCCATTGATAAAATGCAATTGTACTCATTGTCTGTAGCGTATGCCTGCCCATACCATAACCCCACCGCCACCATGGGGCACTCTGTTCACAATGTTGACATCAGCAAATTGCTCTGCCTCCGATGCCATACACATGGCCTGTGGTTGTGGATATTTTGTCCCATTCTGGAGTGAGCAGGCATATGAAGCTTAAACGTGATCATTTGAAACAGGTCTTAAATGCTAGATTTAGAGTTATTTGGCAACTTTAGTTATGGATGATTCAACCCTTAGAATGTCTTAGAAATTAATTTTTTTAAATGGGATGCATGATGCTTTGATGATTTGAGAATGTCGCAAAAAAAAGCTTGCTCTCTGTTCCTTGACTCATCAAGTGATCTTATTTTCACCCATCAGACTATTATCAATTTAATCTTGTCTTTACCAAAATGTCAAATTAATTTTGATTTAAAATGGCCCATTATCAAATGGATGCTGCTTGCCATGGGCTCTTCAATCCTGTTCCTGCAGCTAGTGCTTAATTTGGTTAACCAAGTGAAATTTGTTCGGGAGCAATGATAGTATCATGATTTCTCAAATAAACATATTTCATTAAATTGTTTTACAGCCCCTATCTCTGCGGGCTTGACAAAGGAATAAAGGAGAGAGAGGAGGAGATGGAAACGCATGGGGATTGAGATATTCTGTAGCTGAAGGTAATGCATCAGCCTATTCACTATGACAATATAAATAATGCCCTCCTAGGCTATTCAAGATCAAAAACAAATTCACCAAAATTGTAAGCTAAGTCTGTAAGTAGCCCTGCTCAATCAATGAACCAATAGCATCACCTAGGGCCATAGGTTCTCTCCCAAACTCATAGATCGGACCGCCCGAGTGGGTCAGCGGTCCAAGGCACTGCATCGCAATGCTAGAAGCGTCACCACAGACCTGGGATCAATCCTGGGCTGTATTAGAACTGGCCGTGATCGGGTGTCCCATAGGGCAGCGCGCAATTTGTCCAGCATCGTCCTGGTTAGGGGAGTGTTTGGCTGGGGTAGACCGTCATTTCAAATAAGAATTTGTTCTTAAGTGACTTGCCTAGCTAAGTAAAGGTTTAAAAAATAAATAGAAAGTTTGTAGCATAGCATAAGGTAACCAGTCCATCCAGTATATTTAATAATACAGTCCACACTCAAAATGTTTAATCATTTATAATAAATAATTTGGCTCTGCCCTCATGTACAGTTGAAGTCAGAAGTTTACATACACCTTAGCCAACTACATTTAAACTCAGTTTTTCACCATTCCTGACATGTACAGTTTCCTGTCTTAGGTCTGTTAGGATCACCACCTTATTTTAAGAATGTGAAATGTCAGAATAATAGTAGAGAGAATGATTTTCAGCTTGTATTTCTTTCATCACATTCCCATTGGGTCAGACGTTTACAAACACTCAATTATTATTTGGTAGCATTGCCTTTAAATGGCTTAACTTGGGACAAGTGTTTCAGGTAGCCCTTCCACAAGCTTGAATAAATTGGGTGAATTTTTGCCAATTCCTCCTGACAGAGCTGGTGTAACTGAGTCAGGTTTGTAGGCCTCCTTGCTCGCACACACTTTTTCAGTTCTGCCCACTGTTACGGTTTTCAAAATGCAGCGTGGTTATTTGGCCTGACCAAAATAATAAAGAACACACAAAATACTAAGGCCAGGGCGTGACACCCAAAATTGTCTATGGGATTGAGGTCAGGGTTTGTGATGGCCACTCCAATACCTTGACTTTCTTGTCCTTAAGCCATTTTGCTACAACTTTGAAAGTATGCTTGGGATCATTGTCCATTTGGAAGACCATTTGCGAGCAAGTTTCAACTTCCTGACTAATGTCTTGAGATGTTGCTTCAATATATCCACATAATTTTCCTGCCTCATGATGCCGTTTATTTTGTGAAGTGCACCAGTCCCTCCTGCAGCAAAGCACCCCTACAACATCATGCTGCCACCCCCGTGCTTCACGGTTGGGATAGTGTTCTTTGGCTTGCGAGCCTCCCCCTTTTTCCTCCAAATATAACGATGGTCATTATGGCCAAACAGTTCTATTTTTGTTTCATCAGACCAGAGGACATTTCTACAAGAAGTATGATCTTTGTCCCCATGTGCAATTGCAAACCGTAGTCTGGATTTTTTATGCCGGTTTTGGAGCAGTGGGCTTCTTCCTTGCTGAGCGGCGTTTCAGGTTATGTAGATGTAGGACTCGTTTTACTGTGGTATAAGTCATTTATATAGATATAGATACTTTTGTACCTGTTTCCTCCAGTATCTTCACAAGGTCCTTTGCTGTTGTTCTGGGATTGATTTGCACTTTTCGCACCAAAGTGCGTTCATCTGTAGGAGACAGAATGCGTCTCCTTCCTGAGTGGTATGACGGCTGCATGCTCCCATGGTGTTTATACTTGCATACTATTGTTTGTACAGATGAATGTGGTACCTTGGGGCATTTGGAAATTGCTCCCAAGGATGAACCAGACTTGTGGAGGTCTACAATTTTTCTTCTGAGGTCTTTTTCCCATGATGTCGTAGGCATTGAAATACATCCACAGATACACCTCCAATTGACTCAAATCAATTAGCCAAATCAATTAGCCTATCAGAAGCCATGATATAATTTTCTGTAATTTTCCAAGCTGTTTAAAGGCACAGTCAACTTAGTGTTTGTAAACTTCTGATCCACTGGAACAGTGAATTATAAGTGAAATAATAGTCTGTAAAAATTGTGGGAAAAATTATTTGTCATGCACAAAGTAGATGTCCTAAACCAACTTGCCAAAACTATAGTTTGTTAACAAGTAATTTGTGGTTGAAACACAAGTTTTAATGACTCCAACTTAAGAGTATGTAAACTTCTGACTTCAACTGTATATATGTGTATGTATAAGCATATGAGTGTTTTAAATAAATCATCACCTTAGAAAAGCACTGTCCATTTTGTGGTGTTAGGTTTTAAACAACATCCACAATGGCAATGTTTTCCACTCAGTTCCAACCTGTTGTTGACAACTTCCATCTTCAAAAAGATCAATCACAGTGAGGTGAGTTTTAAAAGCATGATACTGTTTTGATGATAAGTGTTTGATGTGATTTTCAATTGAATTTGCGTTGATGTCAGTGGTTAATGGGACAATAGAGCCCTGAGTACCAGGCCATTAGCTAGTTGTGTACTACTAATATATGTCCAGGTTGAATAAAATGAGATTACCGTGACTCAATGGTCACGTGGAATTTTACTGCGGTCATGACTCCTGACTGTCGGTGTAGCAGTAATACGGTCACTAGTCCTGGATTTGCATTTACCATGTTACTTCTAATCTGAGACCAGGCTGCACTTACGTCTGTCTTTGTGGTTATGTGACATTTTTTATTTCTTCTCCAATATTACTATTGATGGGAAAGCAGCTTGGTAAGTCTGGGGTCTATTGAGGGTAAACATGTTTGGCTGCTGTATCCACATCCCATAGGAACTATACATCTCTTATTCTGTGGTATGTTCTGTAACCCAATAACACACTCCAGCCTCCTAACAGCCAAATAGCTCTATGCTACGCATACCCTGACCAGAGAGAGCTACAGCCATTATAATGGCCACATCTCATTTCATTATATCTCACACAGTAAATATAGCATCAAACTGTTTCAATTTAGGACATGAAGCAAGCAGCAAATGTATTCGCATAGTGGTAGCTTCAGTAAGATTCTGAACATAAAACCAGGACAAAGTCCTAGATTTATATTCACCTTGTACAGGATATTCGAGCAGGGCCTAGCCTTTTGAATTCTACACATTTCCCCATGGGGTGGAGAGACAGCCAAAAGTGTGTTGAATTTCCAATATGGCTTTCAACCATCTAAAAGCACAAGGAAATTCCAATGCAAAAAAACATTTTTGATTTAGTTGTGATCTAATTGTGTTATCACTGCACTTTCAACTATTTACAAGAGCACAACAAAGTTGAAATGGGAATACAATCTATACAACAACTTAATGTTCTCACTGTGCTTCATCTAATAGCACAAGCAAATTACCTGGATTGCAGTTGAGATTACATTAACCTTTTACTGCAGGGGGCCAAATCAGGGTCACCAAGAGTGATTCTTGGAAGTCTTAAACAAATCTATTTTCAAACAAAAGTATACATACACCTCACACACACAGTTACAGGCTTAAAGAAAAGGTGACACCTGTAACATGTCAGCTATAGAGTTGAAATGTATTCAATATGAATTATGAAAAATATGAATAACATTCCACCCATGAAGCCAAAGAGGGCGCTTTTGGTCACTGACTGCAGGAAAGGGCTACAAGAACAATGCAGGTGACCTTACTGAAGACATGAAGACATAAACTTGCACAACCTTCAGTCTCTTGACCGTCCATCTACTCATGATTATTAATGATGTTGTTATTTTTAATTTGCTTGCTTTTTGTTGTTGTGTTGCTATACAACACTTTGAAATGTATTTATGTTATGAATACTGCTATTAAAAAATGTTTAAATGATTGTTAAATAATAAATTATTGTTATTCTTTTTTTATCTGAGTTACAGGCTCAATCCTATCCATTAACTTTTATTTTTGGTTTAGTTGGAGATGTGAATCCAAAATATAATTTGTTAACTTATCGACAAGATAAAATAGCCTATTTACTGTATTGCAATAGTGATATAGATTTTTTTTTGTCAACGCAACCAAATATCAACATTTGTATATTTTGTACCACCAACTTATTTTGGCTTTAATTCTAGTCTGTCTACAAATTAATAATTGATAACCCCCCCCGAAAAATGTAATAAAAGTTAAAGAATAGGATTTAAGCCCTTAGTCTCAGTGAAGGAAAATCTTAACGCTAAAGCAATGACAATGACATTCTGGACGATTCTGTACTTCCAACTTTGTGGCAACAGTTTGGGGAAGACCTTTTCCTATTTTATAATGACAATGCCCTATGCACAAAGCGAGGTGCATACAGAACCGGTTGGTCAAGATCGGTGTGAAAGAACTTGACTGGCCTGCAAAGAGCCCTGACCTCAACCCCATCGACCACCTTCAGGGGGAATTGGAACGCCGACTGCGAGCCAGGCCTAATCGCCCAACATCAGTGTCCGACCTCACTAATGCTCTTGTGGCTGAATGGAAGTAAGTCCCCGCAGCAATGTTCCAACATCTAGTGGAAAGACTTCCCAGAAGAGTGGAGGCTGTTATAGCAGCAAAGGAGGACCAACTCCATATTAATGCCAAATACTTTGGAATGAGATGTTCGATGAGCAGGTGTCAACATACTTTTGGTTATGTTGTGTAGCTGCACATGAAACACATGAAACAATTTGTTGTAAATTGCATTAATCATCGTTAAATCTTTCTCTTCAGACCTGGCAGGATTTGAATGAATGAGCTTTCAAGACAAGGGCACCTACACACTTGAAACCATGTCATATGTTAGTGTTTAGTCGTTGTTTTTCTCTCGAGCAGTTGACAGCTACTGTTTTACATAGTAGCTTAGAGGCAACCTGAAACGCTTTAGGTCTCATGTCTTTCAGTACATTATCATCAACCTTGGCATATATGCCTGTTCCATGAGTGTTTTCACTCCCCTTATTTGCCATATCATCAGTCTTGCTTGTTTTCTTCATCTTCACTGAGTGTCTAGCAGTGGCGGCCGTTGCCTTTTAAGCTGAGAGAGAACAATCTTTTTTTAATGAGTTTGGCCTTATTTCTATTAAATCATATTGGATGACTGTCATTCATATTCCATTCACCCAGTTCAATGTAACTTCGATAGGCTTAGGCTACTACGTGATACTCAAATTTTCCCTATACCCCATCATGAGGTTGCTACAACCTAGCTTATGAATGAAAGCTGATACAATAAGAAGACACAGTGGTAGAATAAATTCAACCACACATGGCCAGCAACCTCTGTCTAGTCCACAAAGCATATTGCATGTACAGTAACAGACAGTTACATGACCTACAAGCAAGTTCATGTTTTCAACATTTTCAGACCACTACTAAACAACTATTGATTTAGAGCCACAGAGATTTACAGCAAGTCACAAAGAAAACAGGCACCATTTCAACATCATCAAATCAACTCTGCTTGATCTAATACAGTGACAACTAAAAAAGCCTCTTGCAAACTGAAGGAAATGTATGAATCACAGGGAGATGAAAGATAAATTGTTTTTATTTTTTTATTGGTCACATCCATGAATACACGTCACTGCACACAGCCTTCATCGTTGTCACTATATTAGCTAAAGTAACGTCATAGTCAACATAGTTAATAGAACTAACGTGTTAGTAAACCCGCTACAATTATGCAGTACAGTGTACAGTCAGTAAGCAGTTTGCCAGTTACACCAGAGGGCCCTGGTGGCAATAAATTAGTCAAACCAAAAGCCCTGACTTACCTTGACTTGGAAGAGTTCCAGTGTTGGATAGTCATAGCCAGTTGGCTAACATAGCATCCCTCATTTGAGCCAGGTGTTTGAGTAGGATAAACTAGCTAGCTGCATTTGCTAGCCAAGTAAGTGAAAGTGAAAAAAATATATATATAGCTAGCTCTTTCTCTTGTTCCTCCTTCATTTTTGAATAAATGTATGTGTTCAAAACTGTTCAACTATTGTCTTTCTCTCTCTTTGAGTCTACTATTCCCCACATGTTATGCACTGCACTGCTAGCTAGCTGTAGCATATACCTTCAGTACTAGATTCATTCTCTGATCCTTTGACTGGGTGGAAAATATGCTGCAAGAGCTCTGATAGGTTTGAGGATATCCTCCACAAGTTGTCATAATTACTGTGTAAGTCTATGGAATGGGGTGAGAACCATAAGCCTCCTAGGTGTTTGTATTGAAGGCAATGTAACCAGAGGAGGGCGGAAGGTACCTGTCATACGGCTACACCATGGTGCTACACTAAAGAGTTTTTTTGTTTTTTTAAATAAAATGTAACCTTTATTTAGCTAGGCAAGTCAGTTAAGAAGAAATTCTTATTTACAATGACGGCCTACCCTGGCCAAACCTGGAAGAAGCCAATTGTGCGCCGCCCTATGGGACTCCCAACCACGGCCAGATGTGATACAGCCTGGAATCAAACCAGGGACTGTAGTGGTGCCTCTTGCACTGAGATGCAGTGCATTAGACCGCTGCGCCACTCGGGTGCCTCCTGAGGCTACTGTAGACCTTAATTGCAAAATAGTGTGTTTTAATCAATTATTTGGTGACGTGAATATGTTTTGTATAGTTTTATCTAAAAAGGATAACTTTTTAAATGCTTCACATATTTTATGACATTCACTGAGGAGGATGGTCCTCCCCTTCCTCCACTGTTGTCTAGTGATATCAGGGACATTAGTAGATACTACAGATCCCATTTCAAGCTCCATTCTGGTGATATAACTGACAAGATGTTGAATCGTCTTCGACAAAAGTATTCCTGAAAAGGATGACTGCCACTGAAGCCTTCTGGCCACAGATTGTGGTGTTACTGGAGTTCATTCAACAGTCAGAACTGCTCTCAGAAAAAAAGTATGTTTAATATCCAACTTCAGGTCTATGTGGGCCCAGTACAACAATGCTTTAACCATTTCAATCCTCCTTAAAGAAAGATAATGGCCCGCTGATGAGATATTTACCATCTTGTCAAGGTAAACTGACTATGAACCAGTTAGGACTAATAACTTTGCACATAATTGATGTAGAACAGGATTCTAGAGGTACATACTGTTGTACATTCAATGTGAAATTAATCCGATACTCAAACTGCGGTGAATAAGAATTATTATTACTTTTTCAGAGGTTTACAAAGCCAAGAGGGAAACCAGCCCCTTATGTTGAACTGGGTAATCGAGGATTACATATTCACTCAGGTATGCCTGTGTGAGAGCCTGGTGGTTAACGTTTTAAAGGTTAGAAGTGCTGCTTTAAAAGCACTGAAAAGCATTGAAAGATACTGAAATGGATTAAATGTGCTTCCACGTGGTTTTTCAGGGCCTGGTCTCAACCTACAAATCAAAGGGTTTTAGTAGAATGGGTAGACATGAGCAATCAAAATCATTTTGCAGAAGGTTTATTGGAAGATGTGTGGAGAAACTCCAAAATTAATTACATTTCTTGACCCCATCACCGTCCTGGCTCGGCAGTTAGACCCTGACGTACGTTATAAGATTGTAAAAATGTCCAACCATAACAAAATATGATGGTCATGCAGCAGAGGAAGTAACACAGAACCCAAAGTGATTTCATAACCCACAGAGATGATATGACAAGCCCAGGAAATGCCAGTTTAGGGGTCCCGTGGGTGTCCCAGTCCACTTCCATGCACCCTGCACTCTTAATGAATTCTTTGGGCTAGTTGTTTCTGCATCAATGTAGCTGAAATGTCAGAGGAGTAATATGACCATTCCATCCAGACCCCTTTGACTTAATTACAGATCACCACTGCATCTCACATAGGGAGAGAAGAGAGGGAAATTCTCAAATGTTTTTTTTGTGTGTTTTTGACACAGTGTTGGTGTTGTTGTTGTCCTTGCTGTCTGGGAAACACGTTTTTATTAGTCGCATGTACAGGATACACATGGTACACACTGTCCAACGAAATGCTTAATTGCAGGTTCCTTCTCGACAACAGAACAATAAATAATAAAATATAAGAATTCAAACAAAGTAAATGGCTCAGTAGTGGATGTGTGTGTGCGCGTGCATATGTGTGTGTACGTGAGCTAAGGTGCGGAGAGTCAGTGCAGGTGGTCTTTTCAGTTCATGTTTTCAGTAGTCTGATGCCTTGTAGATAGAAGCTGTCTCTAAGCTTGTTAATTTTAGACCTCATGCTCCGGTAAAGCTTACTGAATGCTTCCCAGTCAAAACAGTTTGTGCATAATGTATACTAGGAAAATAAATATACAGGTTTGTGTTTGTTTTGGTGTTCGGGGAGGTTTTTTTTCAGTTGTTTGAGCACACACATGTTTTTCTTGAGGCTAGTCGAAGTTCAGAACCCAAAGTCTACGCTCCTTCATCATTGATTGGTCAACAATAGGGATTCTTCAATGTCATGTAAATGCAGGGAGTCAATGATGATGCAAGGCAGATGAACAAAACGGGGGTAGCGTATTGAATGTGAAAACAAACCAATACTGCCTGATGACTGAGGCTACTGGGAGCTAAATAAAGGGACATTTGTGCACATACGGATCAGGAGTTGACATAGCGGTCGACGTCCTGCATCATGGTGGGCCACCAGTACTTGTTGGAGAGGGATTGGATGGTGCGGGTGATAACTGGGTATCCAAAAGTGAGGGATGTGTGCCCAGGTCAACAGCAAATCTCTTACCCCTGTGTGGACGTAGATGCGCTCTGGAGGGCAGGTAGCCGGAGCGGGTACCCTCTCCAGAGAATGGCGGATGTCCACATCTGCATCCCAAGTCACGGGGCCAACGATATGGGAGGACAGATTGATGGGCTGTAGATCCCCAGGCAATGATTTACATTCCCAACCAGGAGATGGTGGGGTTATGACAATGGAGCCATGGGAGGCAGAGGATAACTTTGTGTATGGGTGCGATGATGATGAGGAAGGGAAGGCTTTCCTGGTGCATGGGTCCCAGAAATGGTTTGACAGAAAACGATGATGGAATATTCACGTCTACCCTGGAAGAAGGAAGATCACGGGGCCGCCCCTCTGCTCAAGTGCCCCAGGGTTCGGACGCACTACTGAAGCTGATGCCCCTCCTGGCCACAACAGGGACAGGGCCCCAGGTGTCTCTGGTGAAACCGCTCTGCCACGGAGAGGTGTGTGGCCCAACTACCTCCATGGGTTCAGGCTCTGCCTCAGGATAGCCAAAGGAGGAGGGGGAGGAGAGAGCTATTGAAGAAGGTTATCCAGACGGATGGCCATCGTGATGAGTGCATCCAAGGATGGATTGTCATCCTGTACTCCAGTCTGGGTACCCTGCTGAAGTTGGAGAAGTCACTTTACCTCTCTCTCTGCCCTCTGGAATATGGTTGAAGACCGCCCTGAATAAAGTCATGAACCTCTAATAGGAACCCGTGCTCCTCGTCTCCCAGACGGCCGTAGCCCACTCCAATGCCCACCTGGTCAGCAGGGAAATGACCGTGGCAACCTTGAACCTATCGGTGGTGGAGGCTTCTGTCTGATGGGCGAAATAGAGGGAGCACTTGAGTAGGAAGCAATGGCATTTCGATGGAGTAACGTCATACTTCTCCGGAAAGGACAGTCAGGCATCGCTGACCAGGGGCGGACGGCTGGGTAGGCTGGGGGACTGATAGGGGTATGAGAGCCTCGCTGATGGTGTCGAGGCGGTGGAGAACGTAGAGGGCCTCCTCCATGGCCATACCCAGTTGTGCCAGCTGGTCGTGGTGTTGGTGGAATAGATGGCCCTCTTCTTTGACCATCTGGAAGATGGTTTTAGCCTCTGCTGCTTCCAAATTCTGAGACATTATTCTGTCACGTAAACACAAAGAGTCAGGAAGCAGGTGCAGAAAGAGAGTTTAATAATGATGATGCAAGGCAGAGAACAAAACAGGGGTAGCGTGCTGAATGTGAAACAAACCGATACTGCCTGATGACTGAGGCTACTGAGGGCTAAATGAAAGGAATGTAATCAAGGTGATGACGAAGTTGAGGTGTGCGTAATAACGGTCCACCTCATCCCAAACGATCTCAGTTGGGTTGAGGTCGGGTGATTGTGGAGGCCAGGTCATCTGATGCAGCACTCCATCACTCTCCTCCTTGGTCAAATAGCCCTTAGTCTGATGCCTTGTAGATAGAAGCTGTCAACAAGCTCCATGGCAGCAACAGAACACAGCATAGACAGACCGTACTGAAAGCAGGCAAATAAACCATGGCAACGCAAGGCAGCCTTGTTCTAAAATTGTTAGCCATCAGGGATCCTATGGGAGGAGAAAAGACACGATCTGGTACGAGTCAACATGACAGCCGTGATTGGGGAGGAGTGAGCACCGTGGGGCAAGGGTCAGGTAACATGAAGTGAGGAAGAACAGATCACTAAGGTTCTGTCTAGCAATAGAGATGCATTGGCTGTTCATATGTGTAGGAGGAGACTCAGCATAGGAGAACGGGTTAAATATCAGTGCTTGTGTGAATATGTCTTTTGTCTGTTCAGCTGTTTGATGCTTTCGGGTGAATAAACTTGGTTTAAGCTATCATTGTGTTCGTCGAGTTCTTACTCTGATATGTAGAACCTAACACACGTATTAATGCCAAAATAACATGCAAAACAAGCAACCCAATGCTCTACCCCACTTGCCCTGAATGACGGGTCACCATTGCACCTGTGGTAAATTCAATTGATTGGTCATGATTTGGAAAGGCATACACCTGTCTATATAAAGGTCCCACAGTTGACAGTGCATGTCAGAGCAAAAACCATGCCATGAGGTCTAAGGAATTGTCCGTAGAGTTCCGAGACAGGATTGTGTCGATGCACAGATCTGTGGAAAGGGTACCAACAAATGTCTGCAGCATTGAAATACCCCAAGAACACAGTGGCCTCCATCAATCTTATTAAATGGAAGAAGTTTGGAAACACCAAGACTCTTCCTAGAGCTGCCCACCCGGCCGAACTAAGCAATCTGGGGAGAAGGGCCTTGGTCTGGGAGGTGCCCAAGAACCCGATTGTCTCTCTGACAGAGATCTAGAGTTCCTCTGTGGAGATGGGAGAACCTTTCAGAAGGACAACCATCTCTGAAGCACTCCACAAATCAGGCCTTTATGGTAGATTGGCCAGATTTAAGCCACTCCTCAGTAAAAGACACATGACAGCCCGCTTGGAATTTGCCAAAAGGCACCTAAAGACTCTCAGACCATGAGAAACAGATTCTCTGGTCTGATGAAACCAAGATTGAACTATTTGGCTTGAATGCCAAGCGTCATGCCTGGTTAAATAATGGTGAAAAAAAACTCACTATTATCTGTGTTGGTGGCTCCCTCGAGTTGCTGCTTGTAGATGGTGAGTAGGAACAGAGCAATGTGATCTGATTGGCCGAAGTAAAGGCGGAGGATGGCTTTGTATGTGTCACAGATGTGTACACACGTTCCAGCACATTGTTTCCTCTCATGGGGCAGGATACATATTGCTGATAGACTGCTTCTGGGTGAGAGGATTCTTGCTGTCTAATGTTAATGTACAGTTCGCTGAGTGCCACCTTGATGTTTGCTTGTTGCAGTATATATTGTGCACAGCTGTGATAATAATACGTTAATTTTCTCGGCATATAGTGGAGTAGGCATTTGGGCATCAGAAATTTGATGTTGGGTGAACAGGAGCTCGAGAGGTTAACTTTGGTACACCAGGAGTTGTTGATGAGGATGCATACACCTCCCCTTACTCTAACTAGAAGGTGCGGTTTGAGAATGGAAAAGCCTTGTGGTTGGAATGTATGCATGCCATTTTTAAAAGCTGTTCAAAATTTACTTGATTGTGTCCTCTGATATGTTTAGATTGCAATGATGGCACATACAGTGCCTTGCGAAAGTATTCGGCCCCCTTGAACTTTGCGACCTTTTGCCACATTTCAGGCTTCAAACATAAAGATATAAAACTGTATTTTTTTGTGAAGAATCAACAACAAGTGGGACACAATCATGAAGTGGAACGACATTTATTGGATATTTAAAACTTTTTTAACAAGTCAAAAACTGAAAAATTGGGCGTGCAAAATTATTCAGCCCCAGTTAATACTTTGTAGCGCCACCTTTTGCTGCGATTACAGCTGTAAGTCGCTTGGGGTATGTCTCTATCAGTTTTGCACATCGAGAGACTGACATTTTTTCCCATTCCTCCTTGCAAAACACCTCGAACTCAGTGAGGTTGGATGGAGAGCATTTGTGAACAGCAGTTCAGTTCTTTCCACAGATTCTCAATTGGATTCAGGTCTGGACTTTGACATTCTAACACCTGGATATGTTTATTTTTTAACCATTCCATTGTAGATTTTGCTTTATGTTTTGGATCATTGTCTTGTTGGAAGACAAATCTCCATCCCAGTCTCAGGTCTTTTGCAGACTCCATCAGGTTCTTCCAGAATGGTCCTGTATTTGGCTCCATCCATCTTCCCATCAATTTTAACCATCTTCCCTGTCCCTGCTGAAGAAAAGCAGGCCCAAATCATGATGCTGCCACCACCATGGTTGACAGTGGGGATGGTGTGTTCAGGGTGATGAGCTGTGTTGCTTTTACGCCAAACATAACGTTTTGCATTGTTGCCAAAAAGTTCCACGTTGGTTTCATCTGACCAGAGCACCTTCTTCCACATGTTTGGGCTGTCTCCCAGGTGGCTTGTGGCAAACTTTAAACGACACTTTTTATGGATATCTTTAAGAAATGGCTTTCTTCTTGCCACTCTTCCATAAAGGCCAGATTTGTGCAATATACGACTGATTGTTGTCCTATGGACAGAGTCTCCCACCTCAGCTGTAGATCTCTGCAGTTCATCCAGAGTGATCATGGGCCTCTTGGCTGCATCTCTGATCAGTCTTCTCCTTGTATGAGCTGAAAGTTGAGGGACGGCCAGGCCTTGGTAGATTTGCAGTGGTCTGATACTCCTTCCATTTCAATATTATCGCTTGCACAGTGCTCCTTTGGATGTTTAAGGCTTGGGAAATATTTTTGTATCCAAATCCGGCTTTAAACTTCTTCACAACAGTATCTCGGGCCTGCCTGGTGTGTTCCTTGTTCTTCATGATGCTCTCTGCGCTTTTAACGGACCTCTGAGACTATGACAGTGCAGGTGCATTTATACGGAGATTTGATTACACACAGGTGGATTGTATTTATCATCATTAGTCATTTAGGTCAACATTGGATCATTCAGAGATCCTCACTGAACATCTGGAGAGAGTTTGCTGCACTGAAAGTAAAGGGGCTGAATAATTTTGCACGCCCGATTTTTCAGTTTTTGATTTGTTAAAAAAGTTTGAAATATCCAATAAATGTCGTTCCACTTCATGATTGTGTCCCACTTGTTGTTGATTCTTCACAAAAAAATGTGGCAAAATGTCGCAAAGTTCAAGGGGGCCGAATACTTTCGCAAGGCACTGTATGGTTGTCCAAAACGTTAATCACTTTGTATAAGTACATGTAGTAATTTACAAATTGAAACACAATGAGTAAAAATTCTCAATGAGCAAATTAATGCTGGAATGTAAGAAAGACCTAAACATACAGTAACTTACACATACCGTACATCTCATACCTACAATTTCCCCACACTATGGCACTGACTATGGCACTGACGGAACTAACTGGTTTTCCTCCTAGGGCGTGGTGACTGGATTACTGCCGGTAAGTCATGACCAGAGTAAAATGATATGTGAGTCACGGTAATTCCTCTTATGCACTCTGGACATGTGTTAGTAGTGCCCAACCCTAACCCTACAGTCAACTTAATGTATGTAAACTTCTGACCCACTGGAATTGTGATACAGTCAATTATAAGTTAAATATTCTGTCTGTAAACAATTGTTGGAATAATTACTTGTGTCATGCACAATGTAGATGTCTTAACCGACTTGCCAAAACGATAGTTTGTTAACAATAAATTTGTGGAGTGGTTGAAAAGTGAGTTTTAATGACTCCAGCCTAAGTATATGTAAACTTCCGACTTCAACTGTATATATGAGCCCAACTCCGAAAAAAAAAAATAATTAAAATAATGATTGTGCCGTTACACAATACATAGCCCACCGCATATTACACACAGTAGAAAAACATTTTTTTAAGAGATTTAAGTTATCTTTGGTACATATCAAACAATTTCAGAGTTACACTATAATTATAGTGAATTTGATTTTGAATAGCCTAGTAATATACTTTTTTATCTTTCCAATATACTTTTTTTTCTTTCCAATATACTTTTTTTTCTTTCCATTTATCTTTCCATAATTAATAGGCTGAAACATTACCTTTAGCTACAGAATCTCTCACCACCGTGTGTTTTCTATCTCCTCCCCTCTGTCCTTCATTCCTTTCTCCAGGGGGGGCTGTCAACTTTTTAATTAAATGTGTTTTGTTATCAATGTTCCCAAACATATTTCAGTTGGTTTCCCAAATTAAGCACCGGGTGGCTGCAGGAACAGGGTTGGTGAACCCATGGCATACAGAGTTTGGGCAGGATATCAAATCAAAGCAAATCAAATATATTTATAACACCCTTTGTACATCAGCTGATATCTCAAAGTGCTGTACAGAAACCCAGCCTAAAACCCCAAACAGCAAGCAATGCAGGTGTAGAAGCACGGTGGCTAGGAAAAACTCCCTAGGAAGGCCAAAACCTAGGAAGAAACCTAGAGAGGAACCAGGCTATGTGGGGTGGCCAGTCCTCATCTGGCAGTGCCGGGAGGAGATTATAACAGAACACAGCCAAGATGTTCAAATGTTCATAAGTGACCAGCATGGTCAAATAATAATAATCACAGGCAGAACAGTTGAAACTGGAGCAGCAGCACGGCCAGGTGGACTGGGGACAGCAAGGAGTCATCATGCCAGGTAGTCCTGATGCATGGTCCTAGGGCTCAGGTCCTCGAAGAGAGAGAAAGAGAATTAGAGAGAGCATACTTAAATTCACACAGGACACCAGATAAGATGGGTGAAGTACTCCAGATAAAACTGACCCTAGCCCCCCGACACGTAAACTACTGCAGCATAAATACTGGAGGCTGAGACAGGAGGGGTCAGGAGACACTGTGGCCCCATCCGATGATACCCCCGGACAGGGCCAAACAAGAAGGATATAACCCCACCCACTTTGCCAAAGCACAGCCCTCACACCACTAGAGGGATATCTTCATCCACCAACTTACCATCCTGAGACAAGGCCGAGTATAGCCTACAGGATATCACCTGTAGTATGACTGTGTGATCACGCTCTCCACAGCCAACAGGAATAAGAACTTTAAACAGGTAACATTCAGAGGAATTACCAGGATGTGTACACTGAGCATGCGCTAACCAACTGGCAAGTGTCTTCACTGACAGTGAGTCCCTGTGCCCAAGAACACTAAGGGAACCTGCTGTTGTGTCTTTACTATGGATTAAATGATATGACATGCTATTTTATAGAATCAATTCTCTGTAATTAATATTACCTGATTAAACTAATCATGTAAATATAATTAACTGGGAATTCAGCTCACCACTGAAGAATGTTTATAGAGCTGTTGTCTTCCGAATAAACTATTAAAGACCTGGTAATCTGTTATATCAATAGCAGTCAATTATTAATCGTCACCTTATTCAGTCTCATCTGAACTTTGTAAAATGATTGGTTATCTTCACGAACCCTGGCTAACAAAATGTGGTTTAATTATTTATTTACTAAATACATAAATAATGACACAGAATTACATATAGACAGGATGTATGACATACATTGATTACTAATTATGTCATAAAATAAAACGTCCCTAGCGGGCGAAACCGATATGACGGCTGGTTACACAAAGAATGGGGGCTAGTTTTGAATGAAAGTGCGGGAAGACTGAGGAACAAAAGGATTGGGTCTCTATCAGATCTTATGAACCTAAGCTATCGTAAATACAGAATCGTATGCATTCTAAACAACCGCCCATTCAGAAAAGGAAAATGCAATAAATATTTTTACTCTGAGCTGCACTTCGATAGATTGGTCGAAGATGGAGGGCTGGGTTGCCCAGCAGAGATCTCCCTTGTCCTATGAAGAATATGGTAGAACGGATACATTTTAGTGCCCTGTCGTCTGGTGGTAGAATGGATACGTTGTAGTACCCTGTTGTCTGGTGGTAGAATGGATAAGATGTAGCACACTGTCGTTCCAAAGAGATTCTCCTTCACTTCCCAGGCCACGCACGTCCACAGCTGCTGCTGATAACTCGATGCCCAGGCTGTATCACTTCTTTAGTGAATAAGTTCAAAGTTCATACCAAGTTGCCATACTATAAGTTCATGCCATATTCTGGCTGGTTATAGTCGAAGTTCATCCTTCCAACGTGTCGATCATCACCTCCACGTTGAAATTCACCCTTTTAAACGTATGGACATCAGTCCTCACGTCATCGGGAAAGCAATGTTAATTTCGTTAGGTTGTAGTCATTCAACCATTCGCAACCAGAGCTCACGCTGAGGTTGGCTTAGTTCTGTAGTTGATATTAGCCCTTTTAAACGTATGGACAGCAGTCCTCGCGTCATCGGGAACACAAGAGGTTGACTTTCGTCAATGGACTTTTGTAGTCGGGGAGAGAAGGGCGCTTTTCATGGTTCACAACCAATGCCTGTTCACTTGGGCAGGGCCACTGAGTGAGCATAGTTCACATATGAAAACAATTCTCTCATTTAGAAGCTAAAATCACATTTAATCTTTTTACAAATAGTTTCACATTTAAACATTTAAATTGTACAACAATTCCATGTGAATCTGATAACTAGAATGTGTAGATTTACAAGACACAGTTTATGTTGTCCTAACATCAGTAATAATGTCTCAGACGACAACTGATCTGACATCATATTCTTTAAGTACCAACGGATACTTTCAACTGGTTGGATTACATAAAGATTGTTCTTTTCTCCAAACCTTTGATATTACAATACTCTCTCTATGTTGTTGACAAAAGGGCTTTCTAAGAGTCCACTCTGAAGAGTAGAGACAAAAAGGGAGAAAGATATTTATGAGGGGGTCATGAACCTCCCCCAACAGGGCAACGTCATGGAACTGCCTAAATTACTACCGACCCGTAACACTCGCATCTGTAGCCATGAAGTGTTTTGAAAGGCTGGCCATGGCCCACATCAACACCATTATCCCAGAAACCCTAGACCCACTCCAATTTGCATACCGCCCTAACAGGTCCACAGATGCTTAGGAGTGTTATGGCTTGGGGGTAGAAGCTGTTTAGAAGCCCCTTGGACCTAGACTTGGCCCTCCGGTACCACTTACCGTGCAGTAGCAGAGAGAACAGTCTATGACTAGGATGTCTGGAGTCTTTGACAATTTTTAGGGCCTTTTAAGGCCATTCACTGTAAGATCTACCTGTTATATTCGGCGCATGTGACAAATACAATTTGATTTGATATACACAAACCATTTCTCAGTTGTCTCAAGGCTTAAAAATCCTTCTTTAAACTGTCTCTTTCCCTTCATCTACACTGATGGAAGTGGATTTAACAAGTGACATCAATAAGGGATCATAGCTTTCACCTGTATTCACCTGGTCAGTCTATATCGTGGAAAGAGCAGGCGCTCCTAATGTTTTGTACACTCTGTGAATATGCCTCCAGCTCAATGGTAATAAATATTTGGTTAAAGAAACAAAACATTTTCAAGTGGATAATATGGGTTCATAACTGTTCGTATTAAGTTAATCTCTTGAAATAAACTAAAAAAACATTGTTTACAGAAATAAATACATGTTTTTGTTGTACTAGCAGTACTTTTTTTGAAACATCTGCAACTGAACTTCCATCTCTTTCAGTTAAGACAGCAATCTTCAAACAGTACATGATGAATAGAACAGGGTGTGATCCCTCTCTCTGTTGTGTGGGCTCAGTTTCATCGGCCCAGACCCAGTCTAGGAGATCCCGGCTACTGGAATTTGGCTTTGTCCAGGCAGAAAGCAAAAGGAGGTTTGTATATCCGCAGTGCCAGCTGGTTCATTTGCAGCTAGATTGATATTCTGCCACCAGCCTCTGCAAGTGTGTTAGAGCACCTCTTATGGCGGGAGACCAGAAATAGTTTTGACCTAGTTGGAGCTCTACAGTTCACCATCAACTTCCATTTCACTCGAGATTCAGGGTTCTCGATGCGAGACAGTGGAGCTAAGCATTCTTACAAACTTTACACCGTAAATCTTACTGTCATCCCTAACAAGCGCTCATTTTTCATGTGCTGTAGATGTCTCTTAAAGTTATAGTGGAGTCACAGTTATATTTCACACTTTTGTAACACACTTTAATTTAAGATATAAAGCTAATTATCACATTTGGCTAATCTACAATGGTTAATTTTAGAATGTCACCTAAAAACAAAGTTAAATAGGTGCAACACAACAGAAGCAAATCTACAGGTGATCAATCTTTTTGCACTGTTATCTTCCCTCTAAGTAGGCTAACACCTTCTGTAATAATGAGACAGACACAGGAGAGAGTTCACCTTTCAAACAAGCCAGGATTTAAGTTCAGAATATGGTTCAGGAGTGTCGCCCTGGAGAATGCTAGGGCAGCTGTTGATCAAAATGTTGGAAAGATTTTAGATGTAAAGCCAACTAGCCTAGTCATTGAGAGGTCTTATTTCAGTCTGAACAAAGTGAAACTAGTTATCTCATGCATTACATTAATTCAGTTCCAACACCACACACTTCAATTATTATCGACACTTCATTTTTTTAAAAATGTGGATTGAAGAATCTCAGCTGCAGTTATGTGTATTGATTGACAGGCCAGGGGTTCTGAGAGCTTTGGACAACAAATATAGGAGGTAATAATCTATTTTTGCTCCATTGCAAGGCTTGTCCATATACATAAAGGTCACTCAATCAATAGTCAGGATTTAAACAGGCTACACAAGGTTATGCTTGTAAGATTGATATGTTAAAGGTCCAATGCAGCCGTTTTTATCTAAAATATCAAATTATTTCTGATTAACAATTAAGTACCTTATTATGTGTAATGGTGCCGGAGGAGATGACTGTCATTTTAAGGTGCTCCTGACCAATTGTGCTATTTTGTGTTTTTTTTTGCGTTGTTTGTAACTTACTTAATACATCATGTTTATGCCACAGTCTCTTATGTAAAGAGCTTCTGGATATCAGAATAGCGATTACTCACCTCGAACTGGACGAATTATAAATATATTTTTTTACAAGTTGGACGCGATTGATTTACTGCTGATACTGGACCAGGCCCAAATCCCCGTAATTCGCATGAAGAAGAGATTCCGAAACAGGGGACGCAGGTCCAGGTGCCTTGTGAGAATTCCTTGGCAAGTGGGTAACCCACCTCCACCATCCGTGCTATTGGCCAACGTGCAATCGTTGGAGAATAAACTGGATGAGCTCCGTTAAAGTTTACCCTACCAACAGTATATTAAAAACAGTAATATCTTATGTTTCACAGAGTTGTGGCTAAATGACGACATAGATAATATATAGCTGGCTGGGTTTGCCATGCATCGGCAAGACAGAACAGCTGCCTCCGGTAAGAAAAGGGGTGGTGGTCTGAATCTATTTGTCAATAACAGCTGGTGTGCAAAATCTAATATTAAGGAAGTCTCTAATTTTTGCTCGCCTGAGGTAGAGTACAGTATCTCATGATAAGCTGTAGACCACACCATTTACCAAGATAGGTTTCATCTATATTTTTTGTAGCTCTCTATTTCCTACCACAAACTGATGCTGGCACTAAGACCACACTCAACAGGCTGTATGAGGCCAAAAGCAAACAATAAAATACTCATCCAAAGGCGGCGCACCTAGTGGCAGGGGACTTTAAGGCCACGCTGATCCTCAACACGGGGGCCCCTCATGGATGCGTCCCTTCCTGTACTCCCTGTTCACCCACAACTGCGTGCCCAAGAACGACTCCAACACCATCATTAAGTTTGCCGACGACACAATGGTGGTAGGACAGCCTATAAGGAGGAAGTCAGACCTGGCAGTTTGGTGCCAGTTTTCAACCTCTCCCTCAACATGATCAAGACAAAGGAGATGATCATGGACTACAGGAAAAGGAGGGCCGAGCACACCCCCATTCTCATCGACGGGGTTGTAGTGGAGAAGGTTGAGAGTTTCAAGTTCCTTGATGTCCACATCACCAACAAACTATCATGGTCCAAACACACCATAGACAGTCATGAAAAGGGCACAACAACACCTATTCTCCCTCAGGAGACTGAAAATATTTAGCATGGGTCCTCAGATCCTCAAGACGTTCTACAGCTGCACCATCGACAGCATCCTGACTGGTTGCATCACCTGGTATGGCAACTGCTCGGCCTCCGACCGTAAGGTGCTACATAGTGTTGTGCATACGGCCCAGTACATCTCTGGGGCCAAGCTTCCTGCCATCCAGGACCTGTCCAAAGACTCCAGCCACCCTAGTCATAGGCTGTTCTCTCTGCTATCGCATGGCAAGCTGTACTGGATCACCAAGTTTAGGTCCAAAAGGCTTCTTAACAGCTTCTACCCCAAACCAAACAGCTAACCAAATGGCTACCCAGACTGTTTGCATTGACCCACCCCTTTTTTTTAAACTTTGCTGTACCGGTACCCCCTGTGCATGGTCTGTTATTGTTATTTTATTGTTGCTCTTTTACTTTTTTACTTTAGTTTATTAGTTTATTATATTTAGTTTAAATATTTTCCTCACTTATTTTTCTTAAAACTACATTGTTGTTTAAGGGCCTGTTACTAAGTATTTCAGGATAAGTTCTACACCTGTTGTAATCGGCACATGGGCCAAATAAAATGTAATTTGATTTGTTTTCTGTCAATTAAAACCATCAGAAATAAACTAAAATAGCAAGCAAGAATTTAGCTAGGACTGTCTGGGAGTGGTCTAAGTGGGGAGCGGAAAACAACTGAAAATAATCTGTTTTTGGCAGAGAAGTTTGGAACTCTCTTATTGGTTTATTAATTTACTACATGGTGATGTCACCAAGGAAGGCCAAAACTTCATCCCATCAAACAGGCAAAACTATCAGGCGGTCATTTCAAACAGCTCTTACTCTAAAATGGGATTATTAGAATTTTTACAATTTGCAAATACAATGCCTTCGGAACATATTCAGACCCCTTGACTTCTCCAAATGTTGTTACATTACAGCCTTATTCTAAAATAGATTCTAAATGGATACCCCATAATGACTCCGCGCAATTTTTTAAATAATTGTATTTAAAAGAAATCTAATGTATAAAGAAACAAAAATAGAAATACCTTCTTTACATAAGTATTCATAATTATTCAGACCTTTTGCTATGAGACTCGAAGTTGATCATCCTTGAGATGTTTCTACAACTTGATTGGAGTCCACCTGTGACAAATTCAATTGATTGGACTTGATTTGGAAAAGCACACACCTGTCTATTTAAGGTCCCACATTTGACAATGCATGTCAGACCAAAAAACAAGCCATAAGGCTGAAGGAATTGTTCGTAGAGCTCCGAAACAGGATTGTGCCGAGGCAAGGATCTGGGGAAGGGTCCTAAAAATTGATTGCAACATTGAATGTCCCAAAGAACACAGTGGTCTCCATCATTCTTAAATGGAAGAAGACTCTTCCTAGAGCTGGTGTCCCGGCCAAACTTAGCAATCGGTGGAGAAGGGCCTTGGTCCGGGAGGTGACCAAGAACCCGATGGTCACTCTGACAGTGATCTAGAGTTCCACTGTGGAGATGGGAGAAACTTCCAGAAGGACAACCATCTCTGAAGCACTCCACCAATCAGGCCTTTATGGTAGTTTGGCCAGGGAAGCCACTCCTCAGCAAAATGCACATGACAGCCAGCTTGGAGTTTGCCAAAAGGCACCTTAAGACTTTCAAACCATGAGAAACAAGATTCTCTGGTCTGATGAAACCAAGACGCTTTGGCCTGATTTCCAAGCGTCATGTCTCGAAGAAACCTGCCGCCATCCCTATGGTGAAACGTAGTGGGGCCAGCATCATGCTGTGGGAATGTTCACTGGCAGGAACTGGGTGACGAGTCAGGATCGAGGCAAAGGTGAACGGAGTAAAGTACAGTGATCCTTGATGAAAACCTCCTCCAGAGTACTCAGGGCCTCAGACTGGGACGAAGGTTCGCCTTCCAAGAGGACAGCGACACTAAGCACACAGGCAAGACAATGCAAGTGGCTTCGGGACAGGACTCTGAATGTCACTCCCCAGTGGGGGGTTCTATACCTTCCCAGGCACTCCCATAGCTGCACCCTTGCCCAGTCATGTGAAATCCATATATTTGGGCCCAATAAATGTATTTCAATTGACTGTTGCATCTTGCGTTTATATTCTTGTTCAGTATATATACCATTGAGTCAAAACCAACTAGTAGGGCTGGTTTCAGTACCACAGACAGGTACAGCTGCAGCTTGCAGGACTGGCTTTAGACTGATACTTACAGTTGCTTATTCAGCACCATGGACAGCAGGCTCAGTGCCCTTCTGACTCAGTGCTCAAGATTAGCCATACAATATCTGCAATGCATTCTTGTTTAGTAATGTTCTATAAATTAAAGACACAATACAAACTGTAGCCTTACATATTAACATCCTGCATCAATGGACATTATTTAATTATCTTAATTCACAGATGCAAAATGGCGATATGATTTAATAAGTCAACATCTTCATGAGTTAACTCTACGTTTGATAGAATAGATGGAATATAATCCATATGCTAAATGAGAAACATGAGAATTTCATGACAAAGGACATGATTGGTATGTCTCCCTCTCTGTCCTTTGAGAATCACAGTCACCCCTATAGTGTTGAAGTCTCATCTGCCAATTACAAAGCGTATGAAGACCTCAAAGACTTTCAGGATGTTCTATCTAGACCTCAAGACCGGGGTCCAATGCCATTTTCAATTGTGTAAGACTTCAATTGTGTAAGACTTCAATGTAAAGCTGAGCCAAGCATTGTTCGCTTCTGACCACGCTCTCTAGACAATTCTACCAGGGCCAGTAGATTCTCAAACAAATCCAATACTATCCAAGTCTGTATTGCCTGTCTGACGTTAATGCCGAATAAGACTATAAAGTCAAAAGGGGACTTAAGGTTGATGTAATCCTCTTGTGTAATGGTTAGAGGAGTGATAAGGATCTGTGTTTGTTTTTCCCTCCCTACAGCGTAGGCTAGGAATTGACTGACACTATCTAAGCCTCTGGCAATTATCTGACAGGCCAGAAGGGTTAACGCTCTGAAGACTAATTTGTTTCATTAACCTGCGTCAAAGATAAAAAACAATTGCTTTAATTTAATTGAAATACTGGTACCTCATCCCTCTGCTCTCTCGTTGCTTTCCCGTCTCCCTTATCTTTCTCCGTCTTTCTCTTTCTCTCTACACTCTTAGAATTTTTTTTTGCTATCTACAACCTAAAAGTGTTCTTCGGCTGTCCCCATAGGAGAATCCTTTGAAGAACCCCTTTGGTTCCAGATAGAACCCTATTTGCTTCCAGGTTTAAAAAAAAACTTTCCCCAGAGGGTTCTACATTAAACCTAAAAGAGTTCTAACTGGAACCAAAAAGGGTTCTCCTATGGGGAAAGCCAAATAACCTTTATGGAACCCTTTTTTTTTAAGAGTGTACCATTGCCTCCTTCCGTTCGTTCTATCTTTCCCTCATTCTCCTCTCTCTCTGTTTCTCACCCCCTTTCTCTGTTTCTCACCCCCTTTGATAATACATTTCCAAATGCAGAACAACACTTCACTGGTTTGCTGAGCTTCTGCACAACCTGTACCAATATGTGAACACTTATTTTCAGTGTCATATTCCGTTAGGCTTCTTAAATGTCTTGTCAACTCTCTCCTTCCCCTTACCATATTTCCAGGCCCTGTCATCTGCATTATGTTGCCTTTTTTCACTTATATCATATCTGTTCTCAGTGTAGACTGACAGGTTAAGAGCAAGTCTTATTAGTAAACTGATAACTAATACATCTATCTAATTAACACATGGAAATCATCTGAAAGCCCGAAAATACACAGTGACACTGGAGAGGTAGTGTGAATTCAATACAATTTCATGATAATGTAGATATACTTTCAAAGTTTAATATCTTGCATTTCAGATATGGTGATTATTTACTTTAAGAAATCAAAATGTGTCCATTTTGCTTTGTGTTTCAGCTGAGATTGTGTGTCGTTCATGCTGCTGACACAGGGAATGAACAGCAACAGAGAGTACCTTTAGATGTGAAGATTTCATACATAATTCAGGGAATATTTAGGTTCTTGGATTTAAAAAATAATAATTTGTTTAGAGAGGAAAAGTAAACACGGTTTCATCTTAAATCTTCGTCACCAACCTCATCAACAGGCACCACTCTAGCAGAGTCTTCATCCTGATGGGACAGCAGTGAATAAACAGCTAACATCCTGCTGGTTCTCCAATAGCATGTCACATAATGTGTGTCCGGGGTCTTAGATACACAAAGACACATAATGAGGTTGGTATTGATGAAGCGAGAAATATATAACACACACAGGAGAGACCAAATGATCCCACTCATCCTTCCTTGATCCTCCTCTCCCTCATCCTTCTATATCCCCCTTTGTCTAATTCTGACTGTGTAACCATGCTGTTCCTCTATGTTGTATATAAGCATTTGGTCCATGTACATGGGAACGCCTGGATGAGAGATGACATCCATTGGCTTGTTTGGTCTTGCGTGCAAAGTGACACAAACAGGAATGCACAGCGGGAATTGTTCAGGCCTGCCCCCCTATGAAGATGTATTGGTGTTTCGACAAGAGAGTCAACGCCTACCACTAATGAATGACCTTTTAGAACTGTGAGTGAATGAATCGCATTGAAACCCCACTGTCGATGCTTTGGCTATTCATGGACTCCCTATCTTCTTAAAGGAATTCAGCTGAAAATATCAGAGCTTTCCTCTTGACCTCTAACAAACAAAAGAAAGACAGGACAGTGCAGTTCAATTGAAATCTCCTGGGGTATTGAAGTACCAATCTGAGGTTTCTACATTTCACTCTGTTGCCGCAATTATTGATAAAGTTACAGGAATAAAATTACTCTTATTGTGTAGAATTAGTCCATTTGTTTGATACTGGGCAGATATCAACTAGAAGTATACCACTCTGCATACCACAGCTGGGTGGTAATACAATTTAATTTGTCATGTGCGCCGAACATAACAGGTGTAGATCTTACCGAGAAATGCTTACTTCGAAGAGATTAAGAGCTTAATAAAAATATTTACAAAAAAAAATATGTAAAAAATAAAAGAGCAACAATGAAATAATAATAACATACAGTGGGTACCGATGCCGAGTCAATGTGTGGGTGTACAGGTAAGTCGAGGTAATATGTACAGTTGAAGTCAGAAGTTTCCATGCACCTTAGCCAAATACATTGAAACTCAGTTTTTCACAATTCCTAACATTTCATCAGAATACAAATTCCCTGTCTAAGGTCAGTTAGGATCACCACTTAATTTTAAGAATGTGAAATGTCTGAATAATTGTAGAGACTGTAACGGCTGTTGGAAGGAGTGGAGGACCAAGGTGCAGCGTGGTACGTGTTCATCTTTATTATTTGAACTGAACACTGATTAACAAAAAATAAAAAAGAGAATGAAAGAAAACCGAAACAGTTCTGTCTGGTGCAGAAAGACACAAAACAGAAAACTACCCACAAAAACCCTGTGGGGAAAAGCTACCTAAGTATGGTTCTCAATCAGAGACAACGATCGACAGGTGTCCCTGATTGAGAAGCATACCAAGCCAAAACAAAGAAATACAAACACATAGAAAAAGAACATAGAATGCCCACCCAAATCACACCCTGACCAACCCAAAAATAGAGACATAAAAAGCTCTCTACGGTCAGGGCGTGACAGAGACATTGATTTATTTCAGCTTTTATTTCTTTCATCACATTCCCAGTGGGTCAGAAGTTTACATACACTCAATTGGTATTTGGTAGCATTGCCTTTAAATTGTTTAACTTGGGTCAAACATTTCAGCTAGCCTTCCACAATCTTCCAACCATAAGTTGGGTGAATTTTGGCCCATTCCTCCTGACAGAGCTGGTGTAACTGAGTCAGGTTTGTAGGCCTCTTTGCTCAAACACGCATTATAAGTTCTGCCCACAAATGTTCTGTACGATTGAGGTCAGGGCTTTGTGATGGCCACTCCAATACCTTGACTTTGTTGTCCTTAAGCCATTATGCCACAACTTTGGAAGTATGCCTGGGGTCATTGTCCATTTGGAAGACCCATTTGCGACCAAGCTTTAACTTCCTGACTGATGTCTTGAGATGTTGCTTCAATATATCCACATAATTTTCCTACCTCATGATGACATCTATTTTGTGAACTGCGCCAGTCCCTCCTGCAGCAAAGCAACCCCACAACATGATGCTGCCACCTCCGTGCTCCACGGTTGGGATGGTGTTTTCCGGCTTGCAAGCCCCCAAACATAACAATGGTAATTATGGCCAAACAGTTCTATTTTTGTTTCATCATACCAGAGGACATTTCTCCAAAAAGTACAATCTTTGTCCCCATGTGCAGTTGCAAACCGTAGTCTCTTTCTTATGCCGGTTTTGGAGCAGTGGCTTCTTCCTTGCTGAGTCTACCTTTATTTAACTAGGCAAGTCAGTTAAGAACAAATTCTTATGTTCAATGACGGCCTAGGAACAGTGGGTTAACTGCCTGTTCAGGGGCAGAACGACAGATTTGTACCTTTTCAGCTCGGGGATTTGAACTTGCAAACTTCCGGTTACTAGTCCAACGCTCTAACCACTAGGCTACCCTACATTGACATAGCCTTTCAGGTTATGTCAATGTAGGACTTGTTTTACTGTGGATGTAGATACTTTTGTACCTGTTTCCTCCAGCATCTTCACAAGGTCAGAACTCATCTCCTTCCTGAGCGGTATGATGGCTGCATGGTCGCATGGTGTTTATACTTGTGTACTATTGTTTGTACAGATGAACGTGGTACCTTCAGGCATTTGGAAATTGCTCCCAAGGATGAACCAGACTTGTGGAGGTCTACAATTTTTCTTCTGAGGTCTTGGCTGATTTCTTGTGATTTTCCCATGATGTCAAGCAAAGAGGCACTGAGTGTGAAGGTAGGCCTTGAACAACATCCACAGGTACACCTCCAATTGACTCAAATGATGTCAATTAGCCTATCAGAAGCTTCTAAAGCCATGACATCCTTTTCTGGAATTTCCAAGCTGTTTAGAGGCACAGTCAACTTAGTGTATGTAAACTTCTGACCCACTGGAATTGTGATACAGTCAATAATAAGTTAAATAATCTGTCTGTAAACAATTGTTGGAAAAATTACTTGTCATGCACTAAGTAGATGTCCTTACCGTCTTGCCAAAACTATAGTTTGTTAACAAGAAATTTGTGGAGTGTTTGAAAAATGAGTTTTAATGACTCCAACTTAAGTGTATGTAAATGTATGACTTCAACTGTAGGTAGGGGCAAAGTGACAGTGCAAATAGCCCGGGTAGCCATTTGATTAGCTGTTCAGCAGTCTTATGGCTTGGGGGTAGAAGCTAAGCATGGTCGGTCCCTGGATGCGAAACCAGATGCTGCTGGAAGTGATGTTGGAGGACCAGTAGGGGGCATTCTTCCCTTTGGTCCAAGGAGATCCCAGGGCAGTGAAGGGACAATGCCTTGCGTCGAGTGCCGTCTTTCGGAATTGATGTTAAATTGGTGTCCTGACGTTGTCTTTAAAACATGGGCTCCCAAGTGGCGCATCTCTGCATCTCAGTGCTAGAGGCGTCGCTACAGACCCTGGTTTGATTCCAGGCTGTTTCACAACCGACCGTGATTGGGAGTCCCATAGGGTGGCGTACAATTGGCCCAGCGTAGTCCAGGTTAAGGTATGGCCGGGATAGGCCGTCATTGTAAATAATAATTTGTTCTTAACTGACTTGCCTAGTTAAATACATTTAAAAAATACATTTTATCAATGGTTTAACAGTATGTAGTGAACATTTATGGGCTTGTATTTAAGGAACAACTAATAGATAACTATAGGAATTAGTTAAGATAATTATATTAGGTAAACAGTATTTAAGGTAATTATTGTGGCCATTAAAATAACTCCTATCTCTCAATGAAGGTTAAAACGAAAATTGAAATGTGAAAAAGAGTCAGTTGAATGATTGATTCTAATATACATTTTTTGAAGGAAACGCATGAACCTTAAATGTGTAAAACCAAAATGTCTGCTGTAAACTGAATCTCTATGGTGTTTTAAGGGATAATTGCTATCTGCCAGATTCAGGGGGCATAAGATGCTGTGATTGATGATGGCACTGCCGGATGATGCTGGTTGGGAATAGGATGTTAATAAGCTGCCATAGAATAAACAGACAGCTACTGCTTACTTCCTCTCTAAAGCCATTTCAATCACTTCCTTCTGAGTGGGACGGGACACAACCCACTACAGTGCAAGACTCAGGAGCCACAGAGTGGGATGAGCCACGCTCCCCTGTTTGACAACCCTGGTTAGAGTCTACTGCCGCACACTGACGTATCTATGCTCCTCATCATCCTTTGTTCTCTGATTCTTCCTCTGTGATTTGTGAGTCAGAGAGTGCAGTTTGCAATCTTAACGATTCAATTGGCTTTCTGTCTATATAAACATTCTTTATCTCAGGTCAAACCAAACTTCCTACAAGCAATGCTTTTGCTGGGTGTCTTCCTACGATCATATGAATTAACTCTGCCACCAATATCCTGATCCCTCTGTGAGAGTCATTGGGGTTTGACATACTAGTCACTCTAGTTTCCTGTGGCATGGGTCATTTAGAACATATTTAGGGTAATCTACTCTGAATCTGAGTTAAGGAGAGGCAAGAGTCCTCTCTTACAGAAAAGGGTTCCAAAATGGTTATTCGGCTATCCCCATAGAAGAACCCTTTTTTGGTTCCGGGTATAACCCTTTTTGGTACCAGGTAGAACTCTTTTGGGTTCCATGTAAAACCCTATGTGGAAAGGGTTCTACATGGAGGGTTCTACCTGGACCCAAAAGTGTTCCACCTGCAAACAAAAAAGGTTCTTCAAAGGGTTATTTTATGGGGACAGCCAAGGAACACTTTTAAGTTCTAGATCGCACCTTTTTTTCTATGTGTATAGACCTGTCATTTCTAATATGCAGTGTGCATTGTATCATTGCCTCAAAATATAGGGCTCTGTTGAGGGTTTGATGCAGCTCTCAGCCTGTAAGTAGGATGCACTAATGCACACTGACATAAATAGGTCCCACATATTTGGCAAAGCATCGCTGGGATATATTTGGATGTGTTGCAATAAAACATCTATTTGCTCTCTCTCCTTTTCTCTCTTGCTCTCTCTCTCATCTTCAATGTCTTTGTCTGCCAAGTGAAATGTTTGTTTTTCCCTTCACCTCCAAAGGAACACTGTTAACACTAGAAAAACCATGGTTTATTTTCACTGGTGCTCTCAAGGCAACGTTCACACATGATGTCCCAATGAACACGGTTCTCTAGGAGAAGTATGTATGTAATGTGAATAAAGTGATCATGAATAACCCTGCTTGTCATATTGTGAAGGGGGATGTTTGAATGGGGCAGCTGTAGCTCGGCCAAGATGCTGTCTCTCAATACTGTAAGTAAGATGAAAGAGCTGCTTAGCTGAAATACAATAAAGACATTTCTGCTCCGGAAGTGTGAAATGATTGGTCTGCAGGCATGTTTTCCTGTACTGTACATACTTAAATAACACTACAGATAGCAGCAGTTAATCACAAGGAATTGTCTGCCCATGTTATATGGTCCATTGATGTGTGACATGCACATTGTCTGAGATGATGATGTAATCAGTTGCAACTAGAGAAGCATTGCAATCACAGTGCATCAATGGTCAGGTTAAAGACTATTTGTGATACATCTCTGAATTGCTCAATGAAATCAAACCCCCATTACAGTACCACATTAGTCTGCATGAAGATACACTGTATTGATTATGACAAGTGTGATTGAATCTGGCACACAGTCTCGGTGGTCAGGTAAAGACTTAACAGGACTCGGAAATGAAGCAACCAAGTGAACATGCTGTGAGCCTCCAAATTGCTGAATTGTTTCAACATGGTCAATAGTTACCATATGCTGTATGCACTGCCAAAATGTGTCTCTGGCTTGAAATGAATAGATTGCTTTAACGCTTTTGTCATACCATAATCTCAGTGGATGATATGGACACTCAATGTACCAGGGAGCAATGAATAAGGCCTCAGTAAGACACATGATGAAGGCTGTGCAGTGGCTATTTAGATGGACTCTGAACATTCATTAACAACTCATAGCCCTTTCCTGCAGTCAATGACTTAAAGTACCCTCTTTGGCCTCATGGGTGGAATGTAACTAATATTTGTAATTAAAAAACTATGAAAATCCGATGTTTCTATATCAAACAGTTATATTTCATTCGTCTGTGATGTATATAAAGTGTAATATTGGGATGCAAACTTAAAATTGAATAGATTTCAATTCTACATCTGACATGGGTACAGGTGTCTTCTTTTTTGTTGTTGCCCATAACCATGTGTGTGAGGTGTATACTTTTGTTTCAAAGTAGATTTGTTTAAGGCTACCAAGAATCACTCTGTGTGACCCTGATTGAGCCCACTGCAGTAATTAAGGGGGAGATCTGTCTAGAGTATGGAGCACTGAGCAGTATCCGCTGTGTCAATAGAAACCACTGAGAGAAAATAGATAAGGAATTATATTTGACTTGATATGCATAAAAGGAGAGTATTTTTCCATAATTATGCACCTGTGGATAGATAGGTGTACTTCCCATTTTGATCATAATGATTTAGTGACTGCAAACATCAGTTTTCTCCCACACTTTGCACTGGCCACGCAACATATTTCAACGTGGAGAATTGGGTAATATTTAGTTGATACTGTACGTTGCTCAGTGAGCTTACAACATATTTTCACCCACTCAAAATGTCAGACAGAAATGTGTTGAATTCCCAATGTGTTATCAAATTCCAATGGAAAATCAATGTCTGACTTTTTTGTTAAGTTGTCACTTAAATGTGTTATCAATGCGCTTTCAACCATTTAAAAGCACAACAAAGTTTCAAATGAGATATTTTAGCTATTAGCAAAGTCAGAGTTAGTAAGGTGGGGGCGGTCAAGTGCGAGTGTTAGGCGTAAGGAGACGGATTGCTCAGGTTGGGGTGTAGGGTTTGAGCATAACCTGAAGGTAAAGAGGAGCAGTTTCTCTTGCTGCTCCGTAGGAAAGTACATGGTACATGGTGCTGATAAGTGACACTTGAGATTCTGCACAGATTATTATAGCAATTGTGAAGCTCTCCACAGACCTGCGACCTTTGCATGCTGTCTTGAACATGCACACTTTCTATGATTACATAAGAAGACATTTATAGTTACATGAGGCTAACCTCAAAATGTGGCCATCGATGTGCTACTCATTTTAAAGCTGAATAAATACTGTTAAATCAGTTTGTAAGATAGTCTTAACTTCAGGCTATTTACTGTATGAGAAAAGTATTATTGAATTGTGTTTGATTGACAATCCAAGTGTTGTATGAGTGTTGATGAGCTTTTTCTGTTGGTGAGACATATAACGGCTACAGTTTGAGAGGCTCTATGTAAATACAATGATATCAGCCTCTCTGCAGCTGTCTGTCAAACGGTTACCTCATCATCACCTCTGCTTCTTCATCCTGCTCTTCTGTGTGGCTTTTGCATTGTTTTATTGTCTTTGTTTAAAACTAATGCAACACGGATGTGTTGCCTGGGGCATAGTAAGTGTGTCTTTGTTTAAACGGTTGTTCTGTTAGAAGCATGCCGTTTCAGAAGAATTACGAGCTGAGCAGCCTGAACATTTAGTTTAAATCTTTTCAATAGCAGCACTGTCATGTCTAGCCTACTACTGAATACAATACTGAACCTTGAACAGATTGACAGTGTTCATAGCATACATACAGTAAAAATTGCATTAATTATTTGTGTAACTTGCTCAGTTTCCCCAGGTCTAATGGAAAGCCATCCATTTGTTTCGGTATGGTACCCATAGTTCTCAGACATAGGAGTAAACTCTGACACCATCAATAGTCTTTACTCTTCTTCATGTGAAATATGCTAATCTAAAGTGTAGTCTTTTTTTAAAGAGCAGTGAGTGGAACACTGGCAGACATACATGGCACAGAAATCAGCCCAAAAATCACTTTGATATATGATGCATTGAAACCGAATAAGTCAAACAGTTGCTGGCTGGGAAAATGGATGTTTGTGTGACCACTCCATGCAGCTCTCTCTCTGGTATAAGGGTCTACTGTGCGTCCCTAAATCTCTGATCGAAGCCTCAGATTTGTGGAAAAGAAACCAGCTGCTCATTATACTGGAGCCACTGTGTGTGTGTGTGTGTGTGTGTGTGTGTGTGTGTGTGTGTGTGTGTGTGTGTGTGTGTGTGTGTGTGTGTGTGTGTGTGTGTGTGTGTGTGTGTGTGTGTGTGTGTGTGTGTGTGTGTGTGTGTGTGTGTGTGTGTGTGTGTGTGTGTGTGTGCGTGTGTGTGTGTGTGTGTGTGTGTGCGTGTGTGTGTGTGTGTGTGTGTGTGTGTGTGTGTGTGTGTGTGTGTGTGTGTGTGTGTGTGTGTGTGTGTGCGTGTGCGTCCATCAGCAGACAGAAGTGTTAAACAACCACTAAACCACTGTCAATCATACAAGATCCACACAAACAGACAGTTAAGAGAAAACTTGTTTATTCTGTATTGATTTACATACTGTAGGCATTGTGCTTGGATAATTAGCGTAATTGTGTACAGTACACACTTTGATCTGCTCTGCAAATGTATACAGAGTGTCTTCTTAATCAACAAATACACAAAGACACATGATATGACTGATTCTGATTTGTGTGTGGGTAAAGGATGCATGTGCGCAGGTATGGGACTGTTTGCTTGAGGTAAAGCTGTGCGTACTCTACGGGCACTTCAAAAGATATCCCTTCTCGACTCTCCTCTTCTTTGTTATGTTGCCTAAAGAAGAGTTGCCTAAAAATCGCCCTATCTCTGGAACTCTGGCACACTAATAAACATACAGTATCTCTCTATCTCTGGAACTCTGGTACACTAATAAACATACATTATCTTTCTATCTCTGGAACTCTGGCACACTAATAAACATACAGTATCTCTCTATCTCTGGAACTCTGGCACACTAATAAACATGCAGTATCTCTCTATCTCTAGAACTCTGGCACACTAATAAACATACATTATCTCTCTATCTCTGGATCTCTGGCACACTAATAAACATGCAGTATCTGGCACACTAATAAACATACAGTATCTGGCACACTAATAAACATACAGTATCTGGCACACTAATAAACATACAGTATCTGGCACACTAATAAACATACAGTATCTCTCTATCTCTGGAACTCTGGCACACTAATAAACATGCAGTATCTCTCTATCTCTGGAACTCTGGCACACTAATAAACATACAGTATCTCTCTAGCTCTGGAACTCTGGCACACTAATAAATATACATTATCTCTCTATCTCTGGAACTCTGATATACTAATAAACATACAGTAAATGTTGTTCTTCACATTAACTTTTTGTTTGTTTGTTTACCAGGCCAGGTAACTCCAAATGAGTATAGCCTCCATATCAAATAGGATGAAAACCATCTAAAGCTACTACAATATTTGAAGAAATAATACGTTTGCTTGTAAATTAATAAATTGCCTCTCGCATACTGCCACTGCCATCTCAGTTTTGTTTACTTCGCCACCTAAAACATTTGTTCCTTTCATTTGTGGCTTTTATGAGAACAAAATATCCCAGAGATGTTTAGCCTTTCGACGTCTGATGTTGCCACACGCTCATTAAAAATGCATGATCTAATTCTAGGCTTTGGGGTCTCTGAAAACTGCTATACTCTATTTCATCAGATGGAATTAAAAAGTGGCTGCTATTAATATGAGTAAGCTTCCCTCAAACCGGATTTACATATGTATACAGTAGGATGCCAGCACTTTGTACAAACAAATTACAAGTCACTATTTATTTATGTTAACAGTAATCTAACCACTTTTGAATTGGCAAACCAATCCCCATATCCAAAATGGGTGTTAAACAAATTGTTGAATGTAATGTGCAATGCAAAACAATGAAAATATGACACATACAGTACCAGTCAAAAGTTTGGACACACCTACTCATTCAAAGGTTTTTCTTTATTTTTAATATTTTGTACATTGAAGGATAATTGTGAAGACATCAAAATGATGAAATAACACATATGGAATCATGTAGAAACCAAACAAGCGTTAAACAAATGTATTTTATATTTGAGATTCTTCAAACAGTCTTGGAGGAGTTCCCGCATTTGCTGAGCATTTGTTGGCTGCGTTAACTTCACTCTGCGGTCCAACTCATCACAAACCATCTGAATTGGGTTGAGGTTGGGTGATTGTGGAGGCCAGGTCATCTGATGCAGCACTTCATCACTCTCCTTCTTGGTCAAATAGCCCTTACACAGCCTGGAGGTGTGTTGTGTTATTATCTGTTGAAAAATAAATGATAGTCCCTCTAAGAGCAAACCAGATGGGATGGCGTATCGCTGCAGAATGGTGTTGTAGGCATGCTGGTTAAGTGTGCCTTGAATTCTAAATTAATTTCTGACATTATCACCAGCAACGCACCATCACACCTCCTCCTCCATGCTTCACGGTGGGAACCACACATGCAGAGATCATCCGTTCACCTACTCTGCATCTCACACGGCGGTTGGACCCAAAACTCTCAGAGGATCTAATGTCCATTGCTTGTGTTTCTTGGCCGAAGCAAGATTCTTCTTCGTATTTGTGTCCTTTAGTAGTGGTTTCTTTGCAGCAATTTGACCATGAAGGCCTGATTCACGCAGTCTCCTCTGAACAGTTGATGTTGAGATGTGTCTGTTACTTGAGCTCTGTGAAGAATTTATTTGGGCTACAATTTCTGAGGCTGGTAACTCCAATGAACTTATCCTCTGCAGCAGAAGTAACTCTGGGTCTTCTTTTCCTGTGGAGGTCCTCATGAGAGACAGTTTCATCATAGCACTTGATGGTTTTTGCAACTGCACTTGAAGAAACTTTAAAAGTTCTTGAAATTTTCCATATTGACTGACCTTCATGAAGTAATGATGGACTGTCATTTATCTTTGCTTATTTGAGCTGTTCTTGCCATAATATGCACTTATTTGACCAAATAGGGCTATCTTCTGTATACCAAACCTATCTTGGGGTGGTAGGTAGCCTAGTGGTTAGAGCGATGGACTAGTAACCGAAAGGTTGAAAGATTGAATCCCTGAGCTGAGAAGGTAAAAATCTGTTATTCTGCCCCTGAACAGGCAGTTAACCCACTGTTCCTAGGCGATCATTAAAAATAAGAATTTGTTCTTAACTGACTTGCCTCGTTAAATAAATATAAATAAATATATCTTGTCACAGCACAACTGATTGGCTCAAATACATTATGAAGGAAAGAAATTCCACACCTGTTAATTGAAATGCATTCCAGGTGACCACCTCATGATGCTGGTTGAGAGAATGGTAAGAGTGTGCAAAGCTGTCATCAAGTCAAAGGGTGGCTACTTTGAATAATCTCAAATATAAAATATATTTTGTTTTGTTTAACACTTTTTTGGTTACTACATAATTCCATATGTGTTATTTCATAGTTTTGATGTCTTCACTCTTATTCTACAATGTAAAAAATAGTCAAAATATATAAAAACCCTTGAATGAGTAGGCGTGTCCAAACTTTTGACTGGTACTGTATATGAATCAGATTTCATGTATACTACTGTACATATTTTACACGATTACAACATTGAGCACCATGCTCACAAAGAGAGCCTCTCCTTTAGTCTTGGTGAATTATGTAGCAGGAAGGAGTTGTTGGTGGACTTGGAGGGGGCACTCACACTCTCTGATTTCACTATTGATATCTCAGGGATTCACTCCTGGCACCAAAATGTCTGAACACTTTAAGAACAGCCCCTTCGCATTAATTAAGCCTCTGACTAACACCAACACAGAGTCACTCCCAATCAATGCCTCTGGGCCCTAATTGTTTAAATTGCTTTGCTGCAGCACTTCTGTGTTCAAAGCTATTGCTTCTGATACCATCTGGATACAGATATGTCCCCCTACGTGCTGGTACATCCCTCATCAGCCAATTACATACCTCAGACTGGCAAACCAGACCGTAAATAGACACCTGGCCATGGGTCCAAGACCAAACGTTGGAGAATTAATCAAATAACAAATAGAATAGTACCCTGTCTTCTTCTTGTGTTCCATCCTTCATAATGCATGACCCACCATAAAGGCCTGCTACGGTCGAGAGGGACAGGCAGGGAGGCAGGCAGGAACACTGGTCGTTTCAGGACGTGATCTGGTAATCCAGAGTGTTTTTTGCAATAGTGCAGCCTTCTGTTCTGTATGATGAGATCTGAAAGATTATTTTTGTTTTTCTACTACTTTTTTAATCTAAGTTTTAAGTGCCTTATCAATCTTTGATGTGGACTGTCCTCCTGTCATTGTGTGATGGCTTTGATGTCTCCCTGCACTTCCACTACCTAAATCCCATGTATTTTTCATACTCTCTTTACCCTGGAAATCCTCCGGAATTTAGATCACCTTTGCATTTTAGAGTGTAATGGAGTGTGGTAGAACGCTAATTTGCACACAGCATTTAGTTATGTAAAATACATATCCATGTAGTTTGCATGCAAATAAGCATTATGGTCTCCCTGTTAAAATAATGCCAAATAACACAAGAGAGGGCTTATCAGAAAAGAATGGACAGAAAATGCACAGAAAACATGATATGGTAATACATGTATTTTTGCTCTAGTTTAGTTAGGGCCGAGGGAAGATAATCTCACTACATACATCCCTCTAGATGTTCTCCTGTTTACCCTCAGCTCTACGGCTTTGCAAGGTCGGCTACTGAAAGGACGGATTGCACAGCGTGTACAGTGCTGGGTGTCACACATTAAAACCAGTGGTGTAAAAAATACTTTAAAGTACTACTTAAGTAGTTTTTTGGGGTATTTGTACTTTACTTTACTATTTATATTTTTGTCAACTTTTACTCCACTACATTCCTAAAGAAAATAATGTACTTTTTACTCTATACATTTTCACTGACACCCAAAAGTACTCATCAAGTACTCATCTTGACAGGAAAATGGGCCAATTCACACTTATCAAGAGAACACAAATGCTTTGTTTGGAGTTTGGAGTGTTAGAGTGTGCCCCTGGCTATCCGTCAATTTAAATGAAAAAAAGAGACAATTGTGCCATCTGGTTTGCTTAATATAAGGAATTTGAAAACGTTTATACTTTTACTTTTGATACTTAAGTACATTTTAGCAATTCCATTTACTTTTGATACTTTTACTCAAGTAGTATTTTACTGGGTGACTTTCACTTTTACTTAAGTCATTTTCTATTAAGGTATCTTTTACTTTTACTTGAGTATGTCAATTGAGTACTTTTTCCACCACTGATTAAAACCATGTGCTCTGTTGAAGTGCTGCTCTGCCATGTAATAAAACAAGTTTATAGCGCTACACTCCTGCCCACACTCCTTTTTCTCTCTTTTCATCTGTATGACAAAGTGCACTCTCCCCAGTCAGAGCATAACTCTCCCCTCCAGACAGCTCCAGGATTATGGGTGTGAGGAGGAGGTGAGACTGGGAGGATGGAGGCAATGACTCTGTTCTTCAAAGTCATCATGGCAGACATAGGTTACATAGATGTCTCTCGCCGGCTCCTCTTGACAATCTGCTGGTGTGCGTGATCAGGCCAGGGAAATGGGCCTGATGAGATGGGATTGGATGGCCCAGGCCTAGGATGAAACCACCTGATCCCTGGGCCTCTGGTGAAGCCAAGGTATCTCTCTTTCTCCCATTCAATAAGAGGAGGAAGATAGGGTTTAAAGGCTGGAACTAGGTGATCACCATATGACTAGAGAGCTCTCCGCTCACTCTCTGTCTCTCTCTCTCTGTCTCACTCCTTCTATCCTCTTTGTGCCATTTCCTATCATTTTCTTCACTTAATATCCTTGTCTGTCGTTCCTGCCATACCTGACTCTCCTTTTAAACCCCTTCTACGGGATTACCATACATTACACATTACACAGTGGTTCTGTAATAAAATACAATTTCCAGGTCTATGTTTCAGTAGAGACGGAACCTGGGACTCCCCAAGGTCACTAAAGACCTGAATACCCCTCCTTAATTCCTTTTGGTGGCGTGCCAGCGCTCTGGCACTGCATCTATTTGCATCACAGAGCAGCCCAGGTGTTGCTTTTAGATTACACTGCGTGCTCACACGAGCGGGGAAATAGCTGTAATCAGGTTAGCTAGCCTAATAAAGAGACATGGCTCTTCCCTCTTCATGAAATTACAACCATTGTAGACACTCAGAGCCACTTATCCCTGAGTCAGTCTGACAACTACTGTCTCTCTCTTCTGATTGGACCGGCTGGGGCTATAGGCAGACTGAGAGCAGACTGGCCGCAATGGAGAGGAGAATGGCTAGCTGAATTACCCTGCTCCCCAACAAAACACATGCCACCCAGTCCCAATGCCAGTCTCTCCGAACACATTTGGCACACAGAGTGGAGCATCTGCCATTGACTCCAAAGTCGGTTATGAATCCCAGTGTCCCTGTCACTGCTGTGGCTCTGTGGCTGTCTGGGTTATAGGCTCATTGACATAACCCACAGCACAGTACATGTACTTACAGCTCACAACCCTCTCTATTAGGGAAATCATAACGGCAAACCACCAGACCAGTAATAGGTTACATGCTGACCTGAACTCCATGACTTGCGGTAATAATTGACAGTGTGTGTTGGACTAAAGGAAGGTCCAGGCCAAATATTAATCACAAATAAAAACCAGCCCAGAGGACAATCATTAGGAAGCACACATCTCTCATTATCTATGCTCTCAGAGCTATTGAATATAAATTATTGATATTTGGCAAAAGCTCACGTTTGTCATTCACAAATACATTGAGGTGGGATCAAAGATAATGAGAAGCCTGCTATGAATAAGTTATCCTGCACATGTATGGGAGAGGTATCAGGCATCTGCTCCTGGCTACATGGATGTTGGGTCAGTGCATGGGGAGGGAAAATCCCTGTGCCATTACAAGTCACTGTAAACACCTTTAGTGGGAGGAACTCAATATACTGTAGCACTAAATAGATGAAGCTAATTAGCCATTAAGGCACTGTTAGTCATTGTGGGTAACCATGTCTAAACAAATAATCAATATCTGGCTACCAAGGACAGGTGGGCGGAAACATGTTGAAATCTTTGCTTTGTACATTACAGCATTAACAACAAAATAACATGTCTGTTATTATAATTATTACTACGGTTTTTTGCTGTTGTATTAATGATATTCATCTTAGCAGATTGGATTTTGGATTTTCTGCAAATTTTCTCTTCTCCTCTTAGATTATCCCTATGCAGAGAGAGACACCGGTGTGTGTGGAGTATCACGCATCAGAAGACACAAATCTGCCACATTAAGCCTCTGTGATTCTCCTGGACGCTCTCTGCATGCCATGTAGCCCTCATGGCTTCACTCGTCTCCTCTGACATCACTGTGCACAAACGAGCATACTCCAAGGAGTTGATTGTGGAGTTGCCTATGGAAACAAAGATGGTTTAAAGAGTTGTCAAGATGCACCTGTGTACAGTTCATGTAGTAAAGAATTGATCATGTATTGGAGATTTTAATTGTGTTAATCACCTTTTAAGAAATTGTGAAGGAAATGTATTGCAATGATGCATAAACAATGGTTTTAATTGTATAAGACATGCCTTAAAATTCTGTTTGAACATTTAAATGACTTTGTACAGACAAGGATCCGTATATATCATGCTAGTTCACCAGCAACTGCAAAGGTTCTATTGTGGCATTTGTCCTGACTAAGCTAAGGTTTAAGAAAACATCAAATGTATTTTCTTTATCAAGAAACCACAAGAAAACGACACTTGCTGTAACGGCACATGTCCTCCTCTTCGTCTGAAGAAGCAGGGATCGGACCAAAACGCAGCGTGGTAAGTGTACATATCGTTTATTATAAAACATAAACTGATGCCCTGACCATACTAAATAAAGACAAAACAAAGGAAAATAAAGGTCAGAACGTGACAGTACCCCCAAAGTTGCGGACTCCGGCCGCAAAACCTGAACCTATAGGGGAGGGTCTGGGTGGGCGTCTGTCCGCGGTGGCGGCTCTGGCGCGGGACGTGGACCCCACTTCACTATAGTTTTGGTGTGCCTCTTAGCCCGCCTCCGTGGCCTCTTTAGAGCGGCGACCCTCGCTACCGATCTTGGACTGGGGACCCACGCCCCAGGTCCCGAATGGATGATAGACTTCAGCAGCGCCGGACAGGCGGGAGACTCCGGCAGCTCCGGAGTGAAGGGCGGCTCTGGCCGCTCCTGGCTGGCTGGCGGCTCTGGCCGCTCCTGGCTGGTTGACGGCTCTGGCAGCTCCTGGCTGACTGACGGCTCTGGCAGCTCCTGGCTGGTTGACGGCTCTGGCAGCTCCTGGCTGACTGACGGCTCAGGACAGACTGGCGGCTCTAGCAGCTCAGGACAGACTGGCGGCTCTAGCAGCTTAGGACAGACGGGAGACTCTAGCAGCTCAGGACAGACGGGAGACTCTAGCAGCTCTGGACATACGCGAGACTCTAGCAGCTCTGGACAGACGGGAGACTCTAGCAGCTCTGGACAGACAGGAGTCTCTAGCAGCTCTGGACAGACGGGAGACTCTAGCAGCTCTGGACAGATGGGAGACTCTAGCAGCTCTGGACAGACGGGAGACTCTGGCAGCGCTGGAGAGGAGGAAGGCTCTGGCAGCGCTGGACAGGTGGGAGACCCTGTAGGCAGAAGACGGAGAGACAGCCTGGTGCGGGGACTGCCACCGGAGGGCTGGTGCATGGAGGTGGCATTGGATAGACCGGACCGTGAAGGCGCACTGGAGCTCTTGAGCACCGAGCCTGCCCAACCTTACCTCCCCTATAGGTTCAGGTTTTGCGGCCGGAGTCCGCACATTTGGGGGGGGGGGGGTACTGTCACATTCTGACCTTTATTTTCCTTTGTTTTGTCTTTCTTTAGTATGGGCAGGGCGTGAGTTGGGGTGGGCAGTCTATGTTTTGTGTTTCTATGTTTAGGTTTCTGTTTCGGCCTAATATGGTTCTCAATCAGAGGCAGGTGTCGTTAGTTGTCTCTGATTGAGAATCATACTTAGGTAGCCTTGGTTTCACTGTTGGTTTGTGGGTGTTTGTTTCGGTGTCTGTGTTTTTCACCACACGGTACTGTTTCGGTTTTGTTATTTCACATATTAGTTTATTGTTTTTGTATTTCATAGTGTTCAGTGCTTTTGTTATTAAAATCGTCACGAACACTTACCACGCCTCATCTTGGTCCTACTCTCTATCTACAGACGACAGCCGTGACACTTGCATTAATCAGGGCTTTAAGATGAATCAAATAAATCAGCCTACTCACGAATACAAAAAGGTTTGTGTACAGACGAGCATGGTCAGCATTTCTCAAGTAGCAGAAAAATAAAGCTACATTGACACTGTGAATTATGCTTCAGTTCATTTGGAAAAATGGCTTTGTTGGATTTAATACATTGGATCATTGCCTTTAGCAGGCTTCTTAGGAACTGCACTTCTCCACAGTCTTTACATTTCCAATGCAATGCTCCAACTGTGCCTATTTTCAACTATACACTCATATGTTTAAGAACTCAGGAGTCTGTAAAACATCCATTATCTTAGTGGAAACATCACCTGATCTTATAGAAAGCTTTCTGAAACAACTGATGGACTGAGTGACCGGTTACAGGAAACCATCAACAGGCCTATTAATACAGAAGCTCATATCTAAATGTTCCGTATGTTATATTCGTATGCAACATATGGTGTCAAATAAATGCAGGATCAAAATATTCCATGTGTCTTGGCTTTAAAGTGTGCTGCTTAGATGAGTTTGGAAATTGTGGTCAAGATGTTGAGAGAATTGGAGATGTGAAAACATCATCGGGCCTGTATGACTCATAGACAGAAAAGAAATAGACTGCCTTCTTTGTTCCATTAAAGTCAAATAAATCCATGCTCTGAACTCTATCAGAAACCCTGTCAGTTAAAACTAAACAAGACATTGATTTTTAGCGAAGACAGTCTCAACCTCAAAAGCAAGCTGGGAAAATGAAGGTCTTCAACAAGATCACGACTGTGTCTTCAAATGAAATAAGAACTCTGGTAAGACAAATATGGCTGCTCATTGTCTGATCCACACTGCTCTGTTGTGCCATATCTAGCATCCTGTAGCTGTAATAACAACAGGCTTTTGTACTTTTTGTTGTGCTTTGATTTCATGTGTTTTCATTGCAGTGAATTTCCCTTGTTCCTTTGGGTTTAATGTTAGATTGGTAACTTTTCTCTGTACTCAAATTCTGACTCAGGTACACAGAGCACTAGGGGTGACAGAGTACCTGCCCTTTTATACTAATTCTAGTTATTTTTTTGTGTGTCTCTTTTATATCTTGCAACTTTAGTAAATGCAATGGACTGTCTATCAAATTAGATCATTTCTCATGAACTCATGAATCTTGAAAGAAAGTCCCCTCCCATCCCTTTGCCACTGCGAGCGCTGCAGTGCACCAAGTAGAGAAATGAATACCACCAATAGTAGGTTACTCTGGAGCTGCCAGCATGTTGTCTCACCATCAGGGACAGGGAAGGGGGCAACTGCAGTTCAACTGTCAGTAGCGGAATACATTCAAATCTAGTAAAGACTAGCTTGTTTTGACAGCATAGCGTAGCTAATTAGCTGGTTAATCCAGCCTACACATTAGCGATGATCAGCTGATATAGCCCACCGCAGTAGTGGTTCAGAGATAGACTACTTAACTAACTCCCTTTCATCTTTTCTTCTAGCTGGCTTGGAGTAGCAATGTGTGATGAGTCCATGTGTTTCAACAGAAAATAAAGGTTTAAACAAATCATGGCTACAGGAGCAGCAGAAACGTATTAATGGAGTGAAGGTCAAGTTTTCACTTTGAGCACCTGCTCCACCAAAGGTCTGTGCAAGGCCTTGACCTAACCCCAACCATGACATGAGAGCTGTGAAGAGATGTGTTGCTTACTTTCAAGAGTCAAGAGTCAAATCAAAGTATGATGTGTCCGCTCTAACTTAGTCTCCCCTGTAGCACGCTCTAGCCATCACTTAGGATTCCCTACAGTTGTGTTCACTGGTAGTGCCAAGCAAGTGCATCTCAGTCCACAGGAGGTGGTTTTGGAGGTGAGGCTCTTGTTTTGTTTGCCTGGTGAGTAGTCTACTGTTCCGTGTCGGTTGAATGTGAGTATAGTACTCTGACCTCCTCGCTCCTCTTCACCACATTAAAAGTCGAATTTAGTGGAGCAGGTGGCCAACAAGTGTCATGGAAGGGGAAAAGAAATACAACAGCTGCAGGTGTAAATGTGTTGTAATTATAAATGATTAAACATAGAGAGTATTTCTCGTATTAAAGATGAAATGGATCCAGTTCTGATTCAGGCTCCCCCTCAAACTCCCCCTTCTGTCGGAAAAGAGAGAATGCCAATTACACACCTGGATAATTCTCCGCCACCAATCAGTAAATATCATTAAAACACTGATTAAATGCCAGGTGACTCACAAAGAATCTCAATGAGGAAAGTGCTATTTTACAAAAGTGTAGGTCGTATAATAAAGTGGTATTAAAATTCACAAATGGGATTTTTTTATAATATAATAATAATATATGCCATTTAGCAGACGCTTTTATCCAAAGCGACTTACAGTCATGTGTGCATACATTCTACCATATTCTTACCTTGTTGTCCACTTGGTCTTAGTCAATGAAAATAAACAATAAGGAGTATGTTAAACTTTAATATACAGTGTCAAGAAAAAGTGTGTGAACCCTTTGGAAATACCTGGATTTCTGCATAAATTGGTCATACAATTTCATCTGATCTTCATCTTAGTCACAACAATAGACACACACAGTCTGCTTAAACTAATAACACACAACATTTCCATGTCTTTATTGAAGACACTGTGTAAACATTGTTGGAAAAAGTATGTGAATCCTTGGATTTAATAACTGGTTGACCCTCCTTTGGCAGCAATAACCTCAACCAAATGTTTTCTGTATGTCTGGTGTCTGGTGTGAACTGCTCTCGAGGTTATGCCACAGCATCACAATCGGGATGAGGTCAGGACTCTGACTGGGCCACTCCAGAAGGACTATTTTCTTCTGTTGAGGCCATTCTGCTGTTGATTTACGTCTGTGTTTTGGGTCGTTGTCCTGTTGAATCACCCTACTTCTGTTGAGCTTCAATTGGTGGACAGATAGCCTAACATTCTCCTGCAAAATGTCTTGCTAAACTTGGGAATGAATTTTTCCATCGTGATAGCAAGCTGTCCAGGTCCTGAGGCAGCAAAGCAGCCCCAAACCATGCTGCTCCATCCACCATACTTTACAGTTGGGATGAGGTTTTGATGTTGGTGTGCTGTGCCTTCTTTTGTCCACACATAGTGTTGTGTTCCTTCCAAACAACTCAACTGTAGTTTCATCTTTCCACAGAATGTTTTGCCAGTAGTGCTGTGCACTTTTACAAACGTCAGTGCAGCAAGTTTTTTTTTTGACAACAGTAGCTTCTTCAGCTGGTGTCCTCCCATGACCACCATTCTTGTTTTTGTAAACTCGTCAACAGAGATGTTAGCATGTTCCAGAGATTTCTGTAAGTCTTTAGCTAACACTCTAGAATTCTTCTTAACCTCATTGAGAGTTCTGCGCTATGCTCTTGCAGTCATCTTTCCTGGATGGCCACTCCTAGGGAGAGTAGCAACAGTGCTAAACTTTCTCCATTTCTAGACAATTTGTCTTACTGATGAACGTCAAGGCTTTTAGAGATACTTATGGAACGCTTTCCAGCATTATGCAAGTCAACAAACCTTAATCTTAGGTCTTGTCTATTGTTGTGACTTAGAAGATCAGATCAAATTTGATGACCAATTTATACAGAAATCCAGGTAATTCCAAAGGATTCACATACTTTTTCTTGCCACTGTATATAGAACAACACTGATGGGCCGTTTTAAGAAAGACATTCAGGTTTTCATACAATTCCTAGAAGATCTGAATGGCCTGGCTGCGACGCCATCCCATGCCCTCTTTCTTTTCCTTTTCCAACACGTCATGTTGAGTTTGTGCGGCACTGACGTGTGTGTGTTTGGGGTGTCCGGTGTGTCCGGTGTGAGGGACATATGAGTTCCACATGAGAGGAAGGTGGAGGCGAGCAAGGGCAGTATGACAGTATGCTTGGCTAGTCCTGCTGGTGACCCCCACACTAGCCGTGCTCTGCCCACTCATCACCCACCTCCAGGCTCTTGCTCCTCTTTAACAAAATCTTTCACCAAGCTGCCGGCTGACTACTCCACACATGCTTTTGAAAACAGTTGTCCTATTTCATGCGAGGAAATATTGTTTTACCACTTGACACTCATAGAAATGGTTTTGGATTAGTTGAATTCACAAACTGTTTGAATTAAATTGTTTAGAAGGTTTTATTTAACATGTAACTTTGTTTATTATGCTTTATTATGCTTTCCATGCATGTTATTTTTGAGAATGAATGCCACATGTACAGTAATTACCTTACAGATACAATCCCAGTGTTTTATGTTTGACTACTCTGCATTCTTATGTATTCACCATATACAGTGCCTTCAGAAAGTATGCAGACCCCTTGACTTTTATCACATTTTGTTACATGACAGCCTTATTCTAAAATGTATTAAATCGGTTTTTTCCTCATCAATCTACACACAATACTTCATATTTTTTGCTAATATATATATTTTTTAAACATGGAAATATATCATTTACATAAGTATTCAGACCTTTTACTCAGTACTTTGTTGAAGTACATTTGGCAGCGATTACAGCATATCATTTACATTTACATTTAAGTCATTTAGCAGACGCTCTTATCCAGAGCGACTTACAAATTGGCATAGAGTCTTCAAGCTTGCCACACCTGTATTTGGGGAGTTTCTCCTATTTTTCTTTTCAGATCCTCTCAAGCTCTATCAGGTTGGATGGGCATTGTTGCTACACAGCTATTTAGAGGTCTCTCCAGAGATGTTGGATTGGTTTCAAGTCCAGGCTCTGGTTGGGCCACTCAAAGACATTCAGAGACCTGTCCCAAAGCCACTCATGCGTTGTCTTGGCTGTGTGCTTAGAGTCGTTGTCCTGTTGGAAGGTGAACCTTCACCCCAGTCTGAGGTCCTGAGCGCTCTACAGCAGGTTCTGATCAAGGATCTCTTTGTACTTTGCTCCATTCATCTTTGCCTCAATCCTGACTAGTCTCCCAGTCCCTGCTGCTGAAAATGAGTTTGCCACCACCATGCTTCATCAAAGGAATGGGGCCAGGCTTCCTCCAGATGTGATGCTTGGCATTCAGGTCAAATAGTTCAATCTTCGTTTCATCAGACAAGACAATATTGTTTATCATGGTGTGAGAGTCTTTAGGTGCCTTTTGGCACACTCCAAGCGGGCTGTCATGGGCCTTTCACTGAGGAGTGGCTTCCATCTTGCCACTCTACCATAAAGGCCTGCTTGGCGGAGTGCTGCAGAGATGGTTGTCCTTCTGGAAGGTTCTCCCATCTCCACTGAGGGACTCTAGAGCTCTGTCAGAGAGACCATTGGGTCTTGATCACCTCCCGGATCAAGGCCATTCTCCCCAGATTGCTCAGTTTTGCTGTGTAGCCAGCTCTAGGAAAGTCTTGGTGGTTAAAAACATCTTCCATTGAAGAACGATGGAGGCCACTGTGTTCTTGGGGACCTTCAATGCTGCAGAATTTTTTTGGTACCCTTCCCCAGATCTGTGCCTCGACACAATCCTGTCTCAGAGCACTATGGACAATTCCTTTGACCTCATGGCTTGGTTTTTACTCTGAAATCCACTGTGAACTTTCTACTGTGGGACCTTATATAGACAGGTGTGTGCCTTTCCAAATCATGACCATTCAATTGAATTTACCACAGGTTGTGTTACGTGGGGTGGAGCAGGTGAACCCAAATGCAGACTCAGACAAGGAGACGGGGATAAGGTAACCAAGTTATTTATTGAAAAGCGGGGGAGAGATGGGGTGCAGGCCAGTGGAAGCTCGGGTGGGAAGCAGGCAACCAGGAACTGAGGCTGTGGCCGGGTCAAAAGGCAGGGTAAGCAGGTCCGGAGTGGAATCCAAGGAAGCAGTAGAGTGGGAGTCCAGGGCTGGGAAGGAGGACTGACGAGATGAGGGACTGAAGACAGGGACCAGAGTCAGAGAGGATGGAACTGTAGTGGGGAGAAAAGCATCGTCGATAGGATAGGGAAACCAGGCACCACAGGATAACAAGATCTATGCAGGAACAAACAGCTTGACATGCAGACTGGCTCAGCAGAGGCTATGATCTGGCAGCGTGGAAGTGGCAGGGCTGAGTATTTGTAGAGGTCTTGATGATGGAACAGGTTGCAGCTGGTGGGGATCTGCCCTGGCTCCAGCACACCTTTCTCCACCCACACAATCAGATAAACCCACAGAGAGAGAGAGGGAGAGAGCACTGGGGGAGTGGTGGCAGGTTAGGGAGACAGGATGAGAAGTAGAGGGTGTGGCAGGGGCATATGTAAGAGGTTGACTCAAATCAAGTTGCAGAAACATCTCAAGAATGATCAATGGAAACAGGATGCACCTGAGCTCATAGCAAAGGGTCTGAATAGTTATATATATATATATATATATATATATATATATATATATATATATATATATATATATATATATATATATATATATGTGTATATTAAAACTATTCAGACCCTTTGCTATGAGCTCAGGTGCATCCTGTTATATATACACATATATATATACATACATATATATATATATATATATATATATATATACATACATACATACATATATATATATATATACATATATACACATATATATATACACATATATATACATATGTATGTGTGTATATGTATGTGTATATATATGTATATATATATACACATACATATACACACATATATATATATACACACATATATATATATATATACATATATACATATATATATATACATATATATATACACATATACATACATATATATACATATATACACATATACATACATATACATACATATATATACATATATATACAACATATATACAACATATATATACATATATATACATATATATATATATATACATACATATATACATATACATATACACATATATACATATATATACATATATATACATATATATACATATATATATACATATATATACATAGGGGAGAACAAGTATTTGATACACTGCCGAGATTGCAGGTTTTCCCACTTACAAAGCATGTAGAGGTCTGTAATCTTTATCATAGGTACACTTCAACTGTGAGAGACGGAATCTAAAACAAAACAAAAACAGAAAATCACATTGTATGATTTTTAAGTAATTAATGTGCATTTTATTGCATTACATAAGTATTTGATCACCTACCAACCAGTAAGAATTCTGGCTCTCACAGACCTGTTAGTTTTTCTTTAAAAATCCCTCCTGTTCTCCACTCATTACCTGTATTAACTGCACCCATTTGAACTCGTTACCTGTATAAAAAATACCTGTCCACACACTCAATCAAACAGACTCCAACCTCTCCACAATGGCCAAGACCAAAGAGCTGTGTAAGGACATCAGGGATAAAATTGTAGACCTGCACAAGGCTGGGATGGGCTACAGGACAATAGGCAAGCAGCTTGGTGAGAAGGCAACAACTATTGGCGCAATTATTAGAAAATGGAAGAAGTTCAAGATGACGGTCAATCAACCTTGATCTGGGGCTCCATGCAAGATCTCACCGTGTGGGGAATTAATGATCATGAGGAAGGTGAGGGATCAGCATAGAACTACACTGCAGGACCTGGTCAATGACCTGAAGAGAGCTGGGACCACAATCTCAAAGAAAACCATTAGTATCACACCGTCATGGATTAAAATCCTGCAGCACATGCAAGGCCCCCCTGCTCAAGCTAGCACATGTCCAGGCCCGTCTGAAGTTTGCCAATGACCATCTGAATGATCCAGAGGAGGAATGGGAGAAGGTCATGTGACCTGATGAGACAAAAATAGAGCTTTTTGGTCTAAACTCCACTCGCCGTGTTTGGAGGAAGAAGAAGGATGAGTACAACCCCAAGAACACCATCCCAACCATGAAGTATGGAGGTGGAAACATCATTCTTTGGGGATGCTTTTCTGCAAATGGGACAGGACGACTGCACCGTATTGAGGGGAGGATGGATGGGGCCATGTATCGCGAGATCAACCTCCTTCCCTCAGTAAGAGCATTGAAGATGTGTCGTGGCTGGGTCTTCCAGCATGACAACGACCCGAAACACACAGCCAGGCACAACTCAGGAGTGGCTCCGTAAGAAGCATCTCAAGGTCCTGGAGTGGCCTAGACAGTCTCCAGACCTGAACCCAATAGAAAATCTTTGGAGGGAGCTGAAAGTCCGTATTACCCAGCGACAGCCCCGAAACCTCAAGGATCTGGAGAAGGTCTGTATGGAGGAGTGGGCCAAAATCCCTGCTGCAGTGTGTGCAAACCTGGTAAAGAACTACAGGAAACGTATGATCTCTGTAATTGCAAACAAAGGTTTCTGTACCAAATATTAAGTTCTGCTTTTCTGATGTATCAAATACTTATGTCATGCAATAGAATGCAAATTAATTACTTTAAAATCATACAATGTGATTTTCTAGATTTTTGTTTTAGATTCAATCTCACAGTTGAAGTGTACCTATGATTTAAAAAAAGACAGACCTCTACATGCTTTGTAAGTAGGAAAACCTGCAAAATCGTCAGTGTATCAAATACTTTTTCTCCCCACTGTACATTACACACACACACACACACACACACACACATACACTCACACACGCAAATATACACTTTATATACTTTATATATATATATATACACAGTTGAAGTCGGAAGTTTACACACACTCATGTTGGAGTCATTAAAACTTGTTTTTCAACACTCCACAAATTTCTTGTTAATAACATCTATAGTTTTGACAAGTCGGTGAGAACATCTACTTTGTGCATGGCACAAGTAATTTTTTCAAAAATGGTTTACAGACAGATTATTTCACCTATAATTCACTGTATCGCATTTCCAGTGGGTCAGAAGTTTACATGCACTAAGTTGACTGTGCCTTTAAACAGCTTGGAAATTCCCGAAAATTATGTTATGGCTTTAGAAGCTTCTGATAGGCTAATTGACATAATTTGAGTCAATTGGAGGTGTACCTGTGGATGTATTTCAAGGCCTACCTTCAAACTCAGTGCCTCTTTGGTTGACATCATGACAAAATCAAAAGAAATCAGCCAAGACCTCCACAAGTCTGGTTCATCCTTGGGAGCAATTTCCAAACGCCATGTTCATCTGTAGAAACAATAGTACGCAAGTATAAACACCATGGGACCACGCAGCCGTCATACCGCTTAGGAAGGAGACGCGTTCTGTCTCCTAGAGATGAACGCAATTTGGTGAGAAAAGTGCAAATCAATCCCAGAACGACAGCAAAGGACCTTGTGAAGATGCTGGAGGAAACAGGTAGAAAAGTAGCTATTTCCACAGTAAAACGAGTCCTATATTGACATAACCTGAAAGGCTGCTCAGCAAGGAAGAAGCCTCTGCTCCAAAACATCCATATAAAAGCCAGACTACGGTTTGCAACTGCACATGGGGACAAAGATCGTATTTTTTGGAGAAATGTCCTCTAGTCTGATTAAACAAAAATCAAACTGTTTGGCCATAATGATCATTGTTGTGTTTGGAGGGAAAAGGGGGATGCTTGCAAGCCGGAAAACACCATCCCAACTGTGGAACACGGGGGGTGGCAGCATCATGTTGTGGGGGCACTTTGCTACAGGAGGGACTGGTGCACTTCACAAAATAGATTGTATCATGAGATGGGAAAATTATGTGGATATTTACGTGGATATATTGAAGCAATGTCTCACGACATCAGTCAGGAAGTTAAAGCTTGGTCGCAAATGGGTCCACCAAATGGACAATGACACCAAGCATACTTCCAAGTTGTGGCAAAATTGCTTAAGGACAATAAAGTCAAGGTATTGGAGTGGCATCACAAAGCCCTGACCTCAATCCTATAGAAATGTTGTGGGAATAACTGAAAATGCGTGTGCAAGCAAAGAGGCCTTCAAAGCTGACTCAGTTACACTAGCTCTGTCAGGAGGAATGGGCCAAAATTCACCCAATTTATTGTGGGATGCTTGTGGAAGGCTACAAGAAACATTTGACCCAAGTTAAACTATATAAAGGCAATGCTACTGTCATGACGTTGGCCTGGGGCAGGTTTATGACAGTCATAAACACCCCACCCCCATTTTCCTCTCTCTACCCTACTGATGTGACATTTGAAAAACCCCTTGGTTAACATAGGGATTCTGGGAACATCAGAAGGTGGGGGAAAATGAACCATTTTCTGGTAATCCGACCAGTTGAACATATGCGGTGGTACTTAATGAATATGATGTCAGTTCGGTTGTCATCTGAGACATTATCATCATAAATGATAGGATGACAAACTCTACAGTGGAAAGTCTGCATATTGTAGTTATCGGATTCACATGTAATTGTTGTTCAATTTAAATGTTTGAATATAAAATTATTGGTGAAAAGATTCAATTTAATTTTAGCTTCCAAATGAGAGATTTGGGTTTTCATAAGGTTGGGGCTCGGCTCAATCAGTGACCCGCCCCTGTGAAGAGAAATGGTCTGTAAACTATGAAAACACTCCACTACATAAAGCCTCGACGAAAATGAGGACGATGGTCCATACGTTAAAAGGACTAACATGTCAACTGTTCCCCATACATTAGGATGACGATCCGATGTCAGAATGGTTCAGATAAAAACCACAGAACGATGCCAGCCTCAGCGTGAGCTTTGGTTGTGAATGGTATGAACTCTTATTTACTACAGAAGTGATACCTCCTAGCCGATGAGTTAGCAACAGCAGCTACAAACGTGGGCTACGAAAGAACAGACAGAGTTCCATCTACCACACAACGACGTTACTACAACGTATCCAATTTACCACCAGAGACATTCTTCAAAGGACAAAGGATTCAAATGGCCTTCCATCTGCCACCAACCTACCAAAGCGCAGCTCAGAGTAAATATTTATTGCATATTCCTTTTCCAAATGGGCGGTAATTTAGAATGCATAAGATACTGTTTTTACGATAGAGACATCGCTTCTCCCTTTGTTCCTCTGTCTTCCCGCTCTTTCACTCAAACCCAGACCCTTTTCTTTGTGTAACCAGCTGTCATATTTGTTCCGTCCGCTAGGGACATTATGACGTAATTTGTAAAAAAGGTATGATTCATTCTGTGTATATGTAATTCTGTGTGATTAGTTAGGTATTTAGTAAATAAATAATTAAACCTAATTTTGTATTGCTGATTCAACTTGTTAGCCAGGGTTTGTGAAGATAACCAAGAATTTACAACTTTCAGATTAAACTGAAATAAGATGACGATTAATATTGACTGCTGTTGATGTAAAATATTACTAGGTCTTTAAGAGTTTATTCGGAAGATAACTGCTCCATAAATATTATTTTGTGGTGCCCCGACTTTCTAGTTAATTACATTTACATGATTAGCTCAATAAGGTAATATTAATTACAGAGAAAGGATTTTATAGAATAGCATGTCATATCACTTACTCTGGCATAGTCAAAGACACAACAATACCAAATACTAATTGAGTGTATGTAAACTTCTTACACACTGGGAATATGGTGAAAGACATAAAAGCTGAAATAAATCTACTATTATTCTGACATTTCACATTCTTAAAACAAAGTGGTGATCCTAACTGACCTTAGTGAATTTTTATTAGGATTAAATGTCAGGAATTGTGAAAAACTGAGTTTAAATGTATTTGGCTAAGGTGTATGTAAACTTCCAACTTAAACTGTATAAAGATTTGCAAGCATTTCTAAAAACCTGTTTTCTCTTTGTCATAATGTGGTATTGTGTGTAGATTGTTGAGGAATTGTTTTTATTTCATAATTTTTAACAAGTAAGGATAATTAAGGAGTAAGGGTGTAACGTAACAAAATGTGGAAAAAGTCAAGTGGTCTTTTTTATTTATTAATTTATTTCACCTTTATTTAACCAGGTAGGCTAGTTGAGAACAAGTTCTCATTTACAAGTGTGACCTGGCCAAGATAAAGCAAAGCAGTTCGACACATACAACAACATAGAGTTAAACATACAGTCATTAATACAGTAGAAAAAGTATATACACAGTGTGTGCAAATGAGGTAGGATAAGGGAGGTAAGGCAATATATAGGCCATGGTGGCGAAGTAATTACAATATAGCAATTAAACACTGGCATGGTGGATGTGCAAGTAGAGATACTGGTGCAAATGAGCAAGATAAATAAATAAATATGGTATGGGGATGAGGATGAGATGAGGTACTTGGATGGGCTATTTACAGATGAGCTATGTACAGGTGCAGTGATCTGTGAGCTGCTCTGACAGCTGGTGCTTAAAGCTAGTGAGGGAGATATGGGTCTCCAGTTTTAGTGAGTTTTGCAGTTCGTTTCAGCCACTGGCAGCAGAGAACTGGAAGGAAAGGCGGCCAAAGAGGAATTGGCTTTGGGGTTGACCAGTGAAATATACCTGCTGGAGCGCATGCTACGGGTGGCCAGTTAGCTGAGATAAGGCGGGGCTTTACCTAGCAGAGACTTGTAGATGACCTTGAGCTAGTGGGTTTGGTGGCGAATATGAAGCGAAGGCCAGCCAACGAGAGCGTACAGGCCGCAGTGGTGGGAAGTATATGGGCTTTGGTGACAAAACGGATGGCACTGTGATAGACTGCATCCAATTTGTTGAGTAGATTGTTGGAGGCTATTTTGTAAATGACATCGCTAAAGTCGAGTATCTGTAGGATGGTCAGTTTTACGAGGGTATGTTTGGCAGCATGAGTGAAGGATGTTTTGTTGCGAAATAGGAAGCCAATTCTAGATTTAATTTTGGATTGGAGATGCTTAATGTGTGTCTGGAAGGAGAGTTTACAGTCTAACCAGACACCTAGGTATTTGTAGTTGTCCACATATTCTAAGTCAGAACTGTCTAGAGTGAAGCTGGACGGGCGGGCACATGCGGGCAGCGATCGGTTGAATAGCTTGCATTTAGTTTTCCTTGTATTTATGAGCAGTTGGTGTCCACTGAAGGAGAGTTTTATGGCATTGAAGCTTGTCTGGAGGTTAGTTAACACTGTGTCCAAAGAAGGGCAAGAGGTATACAGAATGGTGTTGTCTGCGTAGAGGTGGATCAGAGAATCCCCAGCAGCAAGAGCGACATCATTGATATATACAGAGAAGAGAGTCGGCCCGAGAATATAACCCTGTGGCACCCCCATAGAGACTGTCAGAGGTCCGGACAACAGGCCCACCGATTTGACCACACTGAACTCTATCAGGGAAGTAGTTGGTGAACCAGGCGAGTCAATCATTTGAGAAACCAAGGCTGTTGAGTCTGCCAATAAGAATGTGGTGATTGACAGAGTCTAAAGCCTTGGCCAGGTCGATGAATACGGCTGCACAGCAATGTCTCTTACCGATGGCGGTTATGATATCGTTTAGGACCTTGAGTGTGGCTGAGTTGCACCCATTACCAGCTCGGAAACCAGATTGCATAGTGGAGAAGGTACAGTGGGATTCAAAATGGTCAGTAATCTGTTTGTTAACTTGGCTTTTGAAGACCTTAGAAAGGCAGGGTAGGATGGATTTATGTCTATAGCAGTTTGGGTCTAGAATGTCTCCCCCTTTGAAGAGGGGGAGGACCGCGGCAGCTTTCCAATCTTTGGGAATCTCAGATGATACAAAAGAGAGGTTGAACAGGTTAGTAATAGGGGTTGCAACTATTTCGGCAGAACATTTTAGAAAGAGAGGGTCCATGATTGTCTAGCCCGGCTGATTTGTAGGAGTCCAGATTTTGCAGCTCTTTCAGAACATCAGCTATCTGGATGTGGGTGAAGGAGAAATGGGGAGGTTTCGGCGAGTTGCTGTGGGGGGTGCAGGGTTGTTGATCGGGGTAGGGGTAGCCAGGTGGAAAGCATGGCCAGCTGTAGAAAAATGCTTAATGAAATTCTCAATTATAGTGGATTTTTCAGTGGTGACAGTGTTTCCTAGCCTTAGTGCAGTGGGCAGCTGGGAGGAGGTGCTCTTATTCTTATTCTTATTTAACAGTGTCCCAGAACTTTTTTGAGTTTGTGGTATAGGATGAAAATTTCTGCTTGAAAATGCTAGCCTTAGCTTTCCTAACTGCCTGTATACAGTGGGGAGAACAAGTATTTGATAACCTGCAAAATCAGCAGTGTTTCCCACTTACAAAGCATGTAGAGGTCTGTCATTTTTACCATAGGTACATTTCAACTGTGAGAGACGGAATCTAAAATAAAAATCCAGAAAATTGGAGGGCAAGTTGGTTAGGATGATATCTATGAGGGTGCCCGTGTTTAGAGATTTGGGGTTGTACCTGGTGGGTTCATTGATAATTTGTGTAAGATTGAGGGCATCAAGCTTAGATTGTAGGATGTCCGGGGTGTTAAGCATGTCCCAGTTTAGGTCAACTAGCAGCATGAGCTCTGAAGATAGATGGGGGGGGGGCAATCAATTCACATATGGTGTCCAGGGCACAGCTGGGGGCAGAGGGTGGTCTATAGCAAGCGACAATGGTGAGAGACTTGTTTCTGGAAAGGTGGATTTTTAAAAGTAGAAGCTTGAATTGTTTGGGTACAGACCTGGATAGTAAGACAGAACTCTGCACGCTATCTCTGCAGTAGATTACAACACCGCCCCCTTTGGCAGTTCTATCTTGTCGGAAGATGTTGTAGTTAGGGATGGACATTTCAGGGTTTTTGGTGGTCTTCCTAAGCCAGGATTCAGACACAGCTAGGACATCCGGGTTGGCAGTGTGTGCTAAAGCAGTGAATAAAACAAACTTAGGGAGGAGGCTTCCAATGTTAACATGCATGACACCAAGACTTTTACGGCTATAGAAGTCAACAAATGAGAGCACCTGAATATCTAAATATTTTCCTAAGGCACTGTATGTACAGTGTCTATACACGCACTAGAACTGCATAGCCTGCCATTGACATTGATGAGATAAATTCATAAGCACAGACAAATATGTACAGCACTCCAAGTTGTTTCCTATACAAGCTAAATAATGGTTGAGAAATCCAATGTAGCAGTTTTCAGCATAAAATGTCTAGGTATTTAAATAGCTACATTGTGCAGCCTTGAGTTGTAGTCAGGTTTTATTTGGTTTCAGACAGACCCAAGCATTCATCAGATCTGAGATCTTCAAAAACATGAAGAAATGTATTGTAAGCAGATAGGGCTTTAAATAATATGTAGATAATTCTGAAAGGTGTAGACAGTGGTATGGCTGAATGGAGATAGTAGACGATCAATTCAATTTTCGATCTCCCATAACATGTACAACCATAGGGAACCAGTGATGTATATAAAAAATTATAGCTGAATATCCCCAGCAAGCTTGTTTTTTAAGGACTGAATAGAAAAGAGTAAAGGGCTTCACTAGTTCACCAAGTGAACTGTGCAGTTCCGGAAAATTATTTATATTGTCTTGTCAACTAAACTGTATTTAATAGCATGGTCTGAGAATGGGGAGCCTGGTAGAATGTCAGTCCTATGCAGCACGAACGCAGGTCTTGCATGAAAGACAACAGATTGAACTAACCTGGGATCCAATTTCGAGAGTTAATCAGGACTACGCTAAAGACGAGAGAAGCCGAGGTGAAGTGGAACAGTGTCTGATAAGATTTCTCTGAGCACACGAGAACCATTCTGCACGTTCCGTGGAAAAGAGTGAGATTGTATGCCCCAGTGTGGAAATCTCCGAGAATGGAGAGTCTTATGTGTTTATTTACTACAAAGAGATTAATGATAGGAATTGGGGATTGAATTTCACATATTTTTCCTACTTTTTATGTTGTCTCTTGTGACCATCGGCCTTGCAACTCAGGTCACTGGCGCCATGTTGGCCATGGGACTAATCTTAGTATCAGTGACGTGCAACGGCAGCCCTAACATTCTCTCGGTGGCCTATTCCTGAAATTTCTGTTAATGGCTCTACTAATACTCCCCAAGCCAGGTCATATTTCATGTTTTATTGGAAAGAGTGCACATTTGAGTTCATAATCGTCTCTGTATTGCGCCAGGGGCTCGTTACTCTCTCACTGCTGTGATTTATGTTTAACTAATCTCCACAGAGAACGCTCTTTATAGCGTGTTCATGTACAGTAATGCATGACCAGGATAGCAGAGTACATTATAAAACACTGCAGGGACTGCTCTGTTATGAACCAGCTCGGGTGAGGGGCGGTTGAGGACGTGTGGGTGGGTGTAAAGAGTGCACCTTTATTCTTTAATGCCCCTCTGCCCTGGGGGTAACCTAGAGGGGCACCAATGGGCATCCCTTGTCTATTATCCCCCCCACCTCAACATCTCTAACATTTAAAATGCAGTGCTACCCAGAGTCTGGTAACAGAACGGTTTGGTTTGAATTCCTCCATTTTGGTAACTGTGCTGCGGGGGGGGATGTTTGGGTTTTAAATTGTTGATGTTAAGTTGGTCACAATCTCTCTTGGTTGAGTTGTTCCTACTTATGTTTTCCAACTCCAATTTTAGGATGGCCCATTTTGGATTCTGATTAGGCTATGGTTGTGCCCTTTTTAGACCTGGCCAGGCTGTTTCTGTGCAATGCCACTCAATAGGTTAAATATTATCTACTTCCTCATACTGTATCTCAAGTCTAATCTGGTTAGCAGTCTTTCCATTTAGGTGTTCTGAATCCAGCAACATTTTGGGTGAGTTTCTCCATTGAGATGGTCCTTCTATGTTTTGGTTGTGGTTTCTTGTTTTTCTGCTTGTAATTTGCACATCAGGGGGAGGACCCCAGCTGCGATGAAAGGGAAGTGATTCATGATTCATGGGGTCGTAAATGGAGACACCCAGGCTAATGGGCTACATGGCGTTATGTAATGAAATAGAGCAGAATGATATTTAAGAATATTTTATCACCCTTTATTAGGAGCCAAGGCTTTCTAATGAATTCAGAAAGTATTCCTACATAGCAAGTTAATGTCATTATTATTTGCATGAAAACCCTGCTCTGTATCAAAACCATGTTCAGTAACTAACCAGCCTCTAGAGACCAGAATAGAAATGATTGGGCACACTAGGTTGAGTTGACCAGTTATTTGTAAAACGTTATTTGTACCGGGGACATGCACTCTGATGATATCATTGTCTAGCGTTATTTGTACTGGGGACATGCACTCTGATGATATCATTGTCTAGCGTTATTTGTACTGGGGACATGCACTCTGATGATATCATTGTCTAGCGTTATTTGTACCGGGGACATGCACTCTGATGATATCATTGTCTAGCGTTATTTTTCATGTGTGTTTTTATATAAAATTACCCTTGAGATGAGAGGAGGCAACTATTTAAGCATTGCTTTGTTTCATAGATGAATGTATAAATTAGTCCCTAATGGAGAGAGAGAGAGAGAGAGTGGGGGGCAGGAACAGCACCCTGGGGAGGAGATATTCCTTTGTTCTTCTGCCACACTGAAAAGGCTACATCAATGAAGTTGACTGTTTCCCCCAAAAAAGAAAGACGGAAGAGTGAGGGTGATTTGTTTGGGATTCTGGAAGGGTTTCACCCCTCTACTCCACTCAGCCATCTCTTCCAGAGAATGCAAAGAGCATTATGCATGAGGCCCAGAAGGTCTCTGAGCACACTCCATGTTGTCACCCTGCATACAATGTCACCTAGCCACCCTGCACGGGAAATACATAACACATGTATGAATCAATGAGGGGTTATGAGGTGATCATCCCTCCACACAGTTTGTATTGAGGTGCGATTAACAGCCAATTTCCGCCGAGATAGGACAGTGTCCTTTCTCTCAATAGAGTTTTAAAAACTATGAAGAGAGACACAAAGGAAGCCAGAGGTACCGTGTTGATTTCTTGTGAAGTGACCCTTGAATTTTTCATTCAGATTTCTTAGGATTTCTTTCATGTCGCCAATGTGAAACTTTCTTACTGTGAAATGCAGAGTAAGGATGTAAAGATAAGAATGGTCCAAGTTCCACATATAAACCAGGTGTGCTTTTCAGATAAAGTCAGAATAATGCGGAAAGGAAGGGGTCCTATTCTTTTTTGATAAAGGTTGAACCACAGCCTGCTGAGACGGAACTCTGATGGCATATTCAGATAAACTATTGAAAAGAAAAAACAAGAGGCACATTCAGGGTTTTCTCATATTACAATAACAGAACATTCACACGCATTAAACCACGAATCAGAGATAAGACAAGTCATACATTTCACCTTTGTACTTTGTTTTGTTGTTTGTTTGTAGACCAGCTATATCTGTATGTTCCAATGAAGTGAATGGATTGTATCCATTTTCCTCCCTCACTGCACCAGGATTGCTGAATAAGTCACTAGTGCATGACAATGATTTTACATAAGAGTTGGCGATATTGCTTGCGTTCTATGACTGTCGACTGCAAGAAGACTAAGCCTGATCCACCCCTGCTCTAAGCCAGTTCCTCCCGTAAAGAGCTTACATTTTTCCACCGATACTCAATAAACATCATGTACTGTATCTTGGTAATATACACACTCGATACAGATATCCAATAAAGATCATGCATCCTAGTAATACAGCTGTATGATATATGAAGTTTCAGAGGGTGAAAACACAAGTGTCACTTAGAATTCTGCCAGGCCATGCAGAGGAGTACCGGGAGTTCAGACAAATATTGGTTTTGTGTCAAAAAGCCACTTAAAAATTGGATGTGTTAATCTTCTTGCTAATGGCCCTCTGAACATCTCCTTAATATTCTCCCCCCAGTCTCCTGCTACAGAGGGTGTCTCCACAAGGTTAATTAGTAGTGGGTCCCCTGTGGTTACCAAAGCGATGAGGGCTTCAGATAGTGGAGGATACCTCCACACAACACTGGAAAACAAGGTTAATGGGCCTCCAATCTCACCCACAGTCATCTACATACAGCGTGTTACTTCCCACAGCGTGTTACTTCCCACAGCGTGTTACTTCCCACAGTGTGTTACTTCCCAGTGTCTATTTTTGATTTGCATTGGTTGAGTTGTGAATTCAAATCAACATAAAATGTCACCATGCCATTGGATTTAGGTTAAAAGTTGGGTGAAGGCCTCCCGGGTGGCGCAGTGGTTACGGGCGCTGTACTACAGCGCCAGCTGTGCCACCAGAGACTCTGGGTTCGCGCCCAGGCTTTGTCGTAACTGGCCGTGACTGGGAGGTCCGTGGGGCGACACACAATTGGCCTAGCGTCGTCTGGGTTAGGGAGAGCTTGGCCGGTAGGGATATCCTTGTCTCATCGCGCACCAGTGACTCCTGTGGCATATATATATATATATATATATATATTTTTTTTTTTTACATATACATGTATACAGCACTATTGGGTCACATATTAAAATTAATCAGCATTGCTGTTGTCACACACAAAAAAGAATGCATCTGAATAATTTTTCTAATCATACCTAATGCATACCTAATTCAGCACATGTTTTTTGATGTAACTGATTCTCAAGTAGCTGTTGTATTTGTCAAACATCCCCTTAAGAGAAATAGTAGCAGTGCATAAGCCCCAGCGTAAGCATAAACACAGAGACCTGTTTGCATCAAGTCACACTTTAAATCTCACCCTTGAATAAAGCGTGTTTGAACTGTTTCCCAAGAGTATACAGGATCACAACGCTGAGTATCATGTGACCTCATGCCTCCTCACCCCTCACCTCCCTCCACTGTGATCTCTGTAGGCACAGCATGAGTTATCCCCCCCCACCACCGCCCTGATTGCTTTGATAGCTTTATTGACATTTCCTCTGAGCATGGAACTCTTAGGTACCATGCATTTTTTATGGCTGTCTGGAGACTACATGGATCCTGAATAATAATCACCATAATAAAGAAAAAATCTACCACAAGCATGTGCCTCTATCATGTTGACTATTTATGTATTAAGCACAGTGGCCCACCTCCAGTATCTCTTCTCTCCTCCCTCCCAGCTCCTCATTCTTGGTGCTATCCCCTGCAGAGAGGGGGATAAGAAGAATCCAGCTGCTTCTCTGAGGTCACAAGCAGAACTGCAACTGATGTGGCAGAGGTCTGTCTGTAAGGAAATGAAAAGGAGAAGAAGAGCAGCTAAGAGTTTTAAAGTTTGACCCAGCCCCCCTTTGGAGATGAATGTAGCACGGCGTACAGCAAGGAGCTTGAGAGGGAGTTTTCTGACTCTCATATGCACATCTAAGCTCTTTTCAGTCTCTGTCAGCCAGTGCATACATCAGGTGCTGTGTTTAGTATTAGTTATGAGATTCCAGCTCCCCAGTGCAGTGAAGCATGCAGTGTCTGATATTCAAGACTGAAATAAAACGGGGGCTGCCTTTGAAGCAGAACTTCAGATGTCACCTTTTTATTGTAGTGGTTTTTGGTCTGTTTATTTATTTTTGTATGTGTGTGTGTGTGTGTGTGTGTGTGTGTGTGTGTGTGTGTGTGTGTGTGTGTGTGTGTGTGTGTGTGTGTGTGTGTGTGTGTGTGTGTGTGTGTGTGTGTGTGTGTGTGTGTGTATGAGTGACTAAAGCAGGCCAGGTTGACAGATTGAACATTACTACTTGTTAGCTACCTCTATTTCAACAATATGATGTCAACCTAAGGTTTGTGAAATGTTGCAGATTACATATATTCTTTAAATACCTACAGCTGTGAACGTTTTCAAGCACATCCTCTCACCGGCAAACTTAATCTACTAGACAGATCACCTAAATACAGACTCTTCTGGTGATATCAACTATTCCATTTCAACCATGTCTCACCATCTTTGTTCACACAAGGATTGTCTGAGGATCCCTACAGTTACAACACACATGAAAATCCAGAATCTGTCTGATGCCTCCATTCCATTACCAACCATAGCCTACAGCACATATTATTCGTCTAGTAAAAGGAACTCCTCCAGCTGAGTGAACCTGATAGTTATTTGGATTTTGCGGCTCTGGGAAGGATGTGCAGGTTCTGTAGGCTATTCGTATTGACTCAATCCTCACTCTTAAAATTCACTCCAAATACAACATGCAGGCACATACATGTACTTGCGATTTACATCACATCGTAATTATACTGTAGGTAGGCCTACAGTGGGGCAAAAAAGTATTTAGTCAGCCACCAATTGTGCAAGTTCTCCCACTTAAAAAGATGAGAGGCCTGTAATTTTCATCATATGTACACTTCAACTATGACAGACAAAATGAGAAGAAAAAAATCCAGAAAATCACATTGTAGGATTTTTAATGAATGTATTTGCAAATTATGGTGGAAAATAAGTATTTGGTCAATAACAAAAGTTTCTCAATACTTTGTTATATACCCTTTATTGGCAATGACAGAGGTCAAACATTTTCTGTAAGTCTTCACAAGGTTCACACACACTGCTGCTGGTATTTCGGCCCATTCCTCCATGCAGATCTCCTCTAGAGCAGAGATATTTTGGGACTGTTGCTGGGCAACACAGACTTTCAACTCCCTCCAAAGATTTTCTATGGGGTTGAGATCTGGAGACTGGCTAGGCCACTCCAGGACCTTGAAATGCTTCTTACGAAGCCACTCCTTCATTGCCCGGGCGGTGTGTTTGGGATCATTGTCATGCTGAAAGACCCAGCCACGATTTGAGTCCCTGGTGGCGTAGTGTGTTACTGATGGTAGGCTTTGTTACTTTGTTACCAGCTCTCTGCAGGTCATTCACTAGGTCTCCCCGTGTGGTCCTGGGATTTTTGCTCACCGTTCTTGTGATCATTTTAACCCCACTGGGTGAGATCTTGCGTGGAGCCCCAGATCGAGGGAGATTATCAGTAGTCTTGTATGACTTCCATTTCCTAATATTTGCTCCCACAGTTGATTTCTTCAAACCAAGCTGCTTACCTATTGCAGATTCAGTCTTCCCAGCCTGGTGCAGGTCTACAATTTTGCTTCTTGTGTCCTTCGACAGCTCTTTGGTCTTGGGCACAGTGGAGTTTGGAGTGTGACTGTTTGAGGTTGTGGACAGGTGCCTTTTATACTGATAACAAGTTCAAACAGGTGCCATTAATACAGGTAACAAGTGGAGGACAGCGGAGCCTCTTAAAGAAGAAGTTACAGGTCTGTGAGAGCCAGAAATCTTGCTTGTTTGTAGGTGACCATATACTTAATTTCCCACCATAGTTTGCAAATAAATTCATTAAGAATCCTACAATGTGATTTTCTGGATTTCTTTTTCTCATTTTGTCTGTCATAGTTGAAGTGTACCTATGATGACAATTCCAGGCCTCTCTCATCTTTTTAAGTGGGAGAACTTGCACAATTGGTGGCTGACTAAATACTTTTTTGCCACACTGTAGATGTCCAAAACAAACAAACTGAAAGTACTTGCAGGCAATTTCTACACTCAGGAAAGAAAATGGGAAAAAGCTGGACTGCTTGAATATGCCTGTATTTATGACTGCAGCCATAATATCTGTGTTACAGAGATACTATTTAGGGTGTCCACCCACTCTGCCAACTGCCCAGAGTGGGTGAAAAAGTGCTTTGGCAATGAAATTTCACTTCCTTATGTTATAAAATACATTTTGCCAAAACAAATATGATTATTCATGATCTGAATCGTTCAGTGGGCTCTCTAACATATCAACATAATATACAACAAGTCGTATTTCGTAACCTAATACATCCGATAATAAGCACCGAGCTCTGTCAGTTTCTCGTAATAACTTTTAAGAATTTTACATTCTTTTTTTTGTCATCTTCAAAGTTGTTTCCGCAGGTCTCAAAAAGCTCAATTAGCATGACACGAGCTGAATTAAATGTAATCTTGGGATATGCTCCGTGCTCTGTTGACATTTCACAGAGATACGCTTGTTTTTTGAGAAATCACAGGAATTTCGAATTAATATGAAAAGTGTATACTAAAATATGAAAACACTACATGTCTTGTCTCAAAATCGATATCCATCTTACCTCTATATTGTTTTATGTCCTGTGGATTTGCAATAGCCTCAATGAGTTTTGGACCATTTATTTTCTTAGAGAATTATCTACACAATCAACATTATTTTACCCATTGGTCAATAGGTGTGTTTTTAATTGGACACCCTATACTATTATGGACATCTGGGGAGGAGAACTAATACATACATATGTGATACTGGGAGCACGACAGCGGGACAAAACAGATGACTAATTATGTTTGCATTCTGTCATATGAAAAGATGTGCTGAGCACAGAAGACCATGCACTCTGATCTCTATCAAGAGTCTTAATGGTGTCTCTCTCTCATTTCATTTCCCCTTTAGGCAGCAGGTTTACTTTCTCTGTGACTTAGCTTCTAGATTCCCTGCCTGTTGACTCAGCAGTTAAGTGCATTCAATCCCATCTCTCTGACTCATTTTGTATTCGGGCGGATAGAAAACAAGGCCTTCCTGTGGCTGCCTAATGCCTCAAAGCTGTATGAAAACATACAATAAAGTGTGAATGCTGGGCTTTGACGGGGATAACAGCACAATAACAAGACTGGCAGCCATTTTGAAACTCGTATGCATTACACTCTAAAAAGTAGAGATTTAACAAGAGTTCTTCTAATATCCTCAAAGTTCTTTGAAGAACTTTAGGGTCCTTGGCACTGTAAAAGCCCCGCAAAAGGTTCTTCCAAGAACCCCATAGGATGTGGTGTTCCGAGGAACCTCCTTAGTTGAGGGTTCTTGCAGGAACCTAACTACCCGACTGAAACACTTGGATTTAAATTTGGAAGGACAGCAGGTGTAGGCACTCAACTGAAAAATGTAAAAACCTCCTCTAAATGTATATTGTTTTATGATGATACCATCTATCTTTTCATATTTGTGCAAATCTTTCTAAAACAGAAATTGGACACAATTCAATGGAAATCAATCAACAAAGAGGTAAGAATATGTAGGCTACAAGAATATGTTGAAGGCTAGCTGTATTGGGTGCAGATAATTGAACTGCTCACTTTTGTGTCTGTCTCTGCAGGAATACAGACAAGGAGGCATGCAAAGATATGTCAATTGGTATTGGCATGTTATGCAGATCACATTTACCATCCTCCTCTCTTACCGCTTCAATGAATATCCCATAGGCCTCTACATTATGGACAAGGTATGTGTATGAAAACCATTATCAAAACAGCTTTTTTTCCATTCATTTACCACAAAAACCAAGGTATGACTACTGTTGTCTGCATATTTTGTTAATCATCTGTATAATTACTATTTTTTGGATTCACCCTCCCTAAACCTCTGATGAATATTAAAGGAAACCCGTTTGATCACCATGAACAGCAAATCATTCTGGGTATGGATACGGAGAACATGAACACATTAACATCAACACGCCAGAGGATATACCCATTGGACTTGGGGCTCTGCTAGGAGTTTACCTCATATTTAGATTTTTTTTATTCTGCTTTTGTCACACCCTGGCCATAGAGATGATTTTATTCTCTATTTTGGTTAGGCCAGGGTGTGACTAGGGTGGGCATTCTAGTTTCTTTATTTCTATGTTTACTATTTCTTTGTGTTTGGCCGGGTGTGGTTCTCAATCATTGTCTCTGATTGAGAATCATACTTAGGCAGTTTTTTCCCCAATTGTGTTTTGTGGGTAGTTGTTTTCTGTTTTGTGTTTGCACCAGGCAGAACTGTTTTGTTTTGTTCCACATTGTTATTTTATTTCAGTGTTCAGTTTTAATAAATATCATGAACATGTACAACGCTGAGCTCTAGTCCACTCCATCAGATGAGCATTATAGCTTTGCCACTAAGATAATTTAAAAAACACAGACTAAAATATTGTGTTACTGTTGTTTTTGTGATATGTATTATTATTTGAATAATAATAACAATGGGGGAGTGGGAGGGTTGTTAAAAAAATCTACCCCGAAAGGTTCTTCGATTATCCATTAAAAGGGGTTCTTTGAAGAACTTAGGGGTTCCTCCACAGTTTAAATTTGAAGAACCCTAAAGGATTCTCCAGGAACCTTTTCTTTTGAGAGTGTATGTGGTGCCTGAGTGTATCATATATAATGCATTCAAAGAGGCACCGTTGCACATCCAAATCACTGAGAGTGTCTCTCTTTTACAGACAGGGAGAATGAGAGCAGGAATAGAAGTGGGGAGTGAATAAAATGAAATGGGCCTATTTGCATTGAGCCAGAGGAGAGTGGCTGGGGCCTTTAATGTGGGCAAGGTGAATCTAAAGAGAAGGAGAAGAGACTTTCTCAGAATGGAGGAGCTTTGTCAGGGATACCCAGAGGGCCCATGGCTGTTCAGGCTGATACTCAGCCTGCGAGGAGAGGGATGGATGGAGGATTATTCAGTAGCTTTTCTACTCGGTGCAACGCCGACCAGACCAGTTAATGAGACGGGCACAGCCTTGCTGTCAATGTCTCATTGACTTCTTAAGAGGGCATCATTAGCACCACACCAAACTGGGTTCAAACTCACTGACGGAAAATGGGGTTAACATACTGATCAGAGAGAGCAAGAGAACGTGTGTAAGAGAGTGAGAGAAAGACAGAGACAGAGGCAGAAACAGAGACAGAAACATCAGGACAAAAAAAGGCAATGGAGTCCAGACTCCACTGGGCAGGGTCTGAGTCCTGTGGGTTGTTAGTGAAGCCCCCTGCTGTTACATACAGTGCCTTGCGAAAGTATTCGGCCCCCTTGAACTTTGCGACCTTTTGCCACATTTCAGGCTTCAAACATAAAGATATAAAACTGTATTTTTTTGTGAAGAATCAACAACAAGTGGGACACAATCATGAAGTGGAACGACATTTATTGGATATTTCAAACTACTTTTAACAAATCAAAAACTGAAAAATTGGGCGTGCAAAATTATTCAGCCCCTTTACTTTCAGTGCAGCAAACTCTCTCCAGAAGTTCAGTGAGTATAAGGGAAGGTAGAGCAGACAACGTTCTGGGATCTGTGGCTCTCCTCTCCAGCGATCTCCATGCCTACAGCCTGCTGTGGAAATTGAGTGGAAATTGACAATGGATTATGGAGGGAAACCACAAAACACTTGACTGCCTCCCTCTACCCTCTATGCGAATAGAGGTGGGGAGCAAGGGAGATCAGATGTGTGACATAATTATTTCCCTCTTCGAGTAGTGCTGAAAATTGTAGAAGAGACCCGAGCTGTACAGGACATAAACAGGAGCTGCATAGACGTTTTAGTGCAGTCTCTAATGACAATAACCCTGGAGGAACATTATACTATAATTGAAGCTGTCCGCAACTCTCATCATTATCTACATTGTAGGAATTCATATGTTTTGGAGCCTAAGTCAAAATGGCCAATTCACTGCTCAAAACACATAAAATTAGCTTTTCCACTAAGAGTGTACATGCATGTTCTCTTTTTACACCCCAGGAACCATGCTATGATAAGGGCAGAAAGCCTGTGTTTACGGAAAGAGTTGCACTCTGCTACGGATAATGGTAACAGATTTGGCACCCATACTAATTCCAAAGTAACTGCTAAAGTATAAACGGATTGTAAATCAGGAAGACAGCAAGCCATGTTTCTTTCCTAGGGACAAAACACACCTTTGCTTGCTCTGTGAGAGAAAGTTGAATTGCATGAATCAGACACATTCATATTCTGAAAGGCATGGCCAACCGGGTGAAAATGTGTAAGTGAATCACCTGTCAATCACTCTGGTTAATTTTAGCTACCATTCAATTTTATAGCCTACCAAGTTGATGACTCCAATTGTATGACAACAATGCATTTTTCATACATCAGGTACGTTTTGTTGACAGAATCAAATATTGTCCAGAGCCAGCATCTTTACTTCATTTTTGCTCTTGCCCTTGTTATAAAGTAGAGAAAGGACAGAACACACAGAGAATATTTTACTTTATGGAATATGGATCACTGACTATCAAAAGCTCCCCTCAAAACTAGAGGGGTTGACAGTGCAAAGAATAGAATAAACATGAAGCAAATTCACCTCATTTGCCATTATAAAATGTCCCACATTTGCACATGTCAAAAGAGAAATTCATTTTCACCGCCGAACAGATTTGTTTATTTGACTGAAACGGGGCTGAAGAAAACACCCCATCTTTTTTTTCGAGAAGTGGTTCATCACCTCCTCCCCTCTGCCTGCACTCTCCCTCATCTGCTGACACTGATCATTTCTAAGTGAGTGTCTCTCTCACTCTCTGTCATAATCACTGCTCTTTATGGTCCCTTTGCCCTCTTTTGCCCTTTAAAGATGTCAGGGTAATGAGTGTTCTGGAGGACTGGGTGAGTGGGTTATTTAGCTATTCAGTCAGGCTCCCACAGCCCACGCCTGCTCTCCTCTGCTCCTACCTCCCAAACCCTGTCTACTGAGGAGAGTGGCAGGCTGGTACAGGACTAAAAACACAACGTCACAAAAGTGAATTGAGCTGGAGAGGTTCAGAGCAGAAGAGATACGCCTTTGATAATGTGCATGTTCTCTTTTAGCTTCAGTCGTCTTTCTGCCCCTGCAATTTGCTGTACAGAAATATGTCTAAATGCAGATTTAAAATGAATAACCTCAGCGAGGGCGGACTAGCACTTACAGTATTTGACTGATATGGCATATAACCTGTAGATGATAGATCATTCTCTTAATCCCACTCTCTTTGAACAAATTAAAAGTTCTACCTCGATTGTACTCTGAAGGTAGAGAATATTTGAACAGTAGGCTATTATAGCTTCCTTTCAGCAACTTGATGTCATTGTGACCTATGGACTGAATCAGGAATAATGGTTAAATGAATCAGGGTTGTCTTTTTAGAAAAAATAAAAATAAAACCAATGTTCAATAAGAAAATATTTAATATTAGGGAACCAGAGTAGGCACAACTTGATCTATGACAGAGGTATCTCTCCAATCTATGAAGAATGTTATTTTTTTTGTATTACATTTTTCTGTACTTTTTACCCCTTTTTTCTCCCCAATTTCGTCATATCCAAATTGGTAGTTACAGTCTCGTCCCATCGCTGCAACTCCCATACGGACTAGGGTGAGGCGAAGGTCGAGAGCCACGCGTCCTCCGAAACAGGACACGCAAAGCCTCACTGCTTCTTGACACTGCTTGCTTAACCCAGAAGCCAGCCGCACCAATATGTCGGAGGAAACAATGCACAGCTTTGGATCTGAAGTCAACATGCATGTGTCACACAAGGAGTCGCTAGAACGTGATGGGACAAGGACATCCCAGCTGGCCAAACCCTCCCCAAACCCAGACGATGCTGGGCCAATTTTGCCCTGCCTCATGGGTCTTCCATCGCGGCTGGCAGTGACACAGCCCGGGATCAAATGACTCGGGAGGCCCCTCTATGAAGAATGTTTGATAGGTCCAGTAATACTAGTCGATTGAGGCCATTTCCTTACATTTAAGCGAACTAGCAAGTATGTTTGAATTCAGTTAAATGTTAAAATGTTGTCAGACTATTTCTAACCCACTACATTGGTTGCGTTGACAACCAAACAATTCTATATCCAATTTGTCTACAAATGTATAATTGATATGTTGGAGTCACGTCTCCATCTCAACCAAAAATGTTATTTAAAGATTAGGACTAAATCAAATCAAACTTTAAATGCACTTAAAATAAAGTTGGATTTGATTTAGTCCTATTCTTTAAATTAGATTTTTGGTTGAGATGGAGACGTGAATCCAAAATTTTAATTATTAAGTTGTAGATTACATTTGAAATCAAGCAAATCTTGAAACCTTAGGCCTGTATGTATTGTTTATTTTTAGTTGATCCCTGGGTTAAATTTAAGCAATAGAGAATAAAAGAATGGACGACTTGACCAGAGGTCCAGGACCTGAAGAACAGTTTGCAGTTCTCCCAGGGTCAGCTTGATGAGTTGAAAAAGGAGAACGGCAAAGATGACAGCAATCTGTAAGACATTGAGAGAGGACATCCGTTCTGTGTGTGAAAACATGATAACAATGACAGATAAACCAGACTCGAGGGACAATCAAGGCAGAACATGGTTGTGGACGGAATTGCAGAATCTCCACATGAGACCTGGATGGAGTCTGAGGACAAAGTGAGGTAAATCTCTGAGAAATTAAAAATGGACCCACAGGAATATTGAGGTGGGTGCGTGCCCACAGGACTGGAAAACCCACCACCAGCACAGGTGATTCACTTGGCACATCTTAAGCCTTTTCTTTTGGGTTTTGCTATAGACCACTAAGTGCTAACAGTCAGTATCTAAATAATATGTGTGAAATGCTTGATGGTGTATGTGATGTAAACAGATGTCTACTTTCTTGGGGACCTGAATATTGACTGTTTTTTATAAAGCTGTCCGTTTAAGAGGAAGCTTCTTACTGTAAACAATGCCTGTAATCTGGTTCAGGTTATTAATCAACCTACCAGGATGTTTACAAACACTACAGGAACATGTATCGATCACATTTACTAATAATGTAGAACTTTGTTCTGAAGCTGTATCCGTACCCATTGGAATGCAGTGATCACAATATAATGGCTATATCCAGGAAAGCCAAAGTTCCAACAGCTGGGCCTAAAATAGTGTATAATAGATCATACAAAAGATTGTGTGGATGATAATGGATGATGTTAAAAATGTTTGTTGATGTGATTAATGAGGAGCATCCAGATGCTGCACTTGATGAATGTATGACATTGCCTCTTCCAATTATTTATTAACATGAACCCATTAAGAAACTGACTGTTGGAACTGTTAAGGAGGAATTGAAAAACTGTATGGTTGAAAGAGAGTGGCTAATAAGTCTGGCTGCACATCTGACAGAATTACTGCAAATTGATTAATTGTGACTTAACTCAACAAAAATATGAAAATGTGTTATGAAGCCAAGATCAAAGATACAAAGAATGATTGAAACAAACTTGATAACTGTAAATGAAATTAGGGTAAGAAAGACAAATTCAACTCCATCTTTCATCGAATCAGATGGCTTTTCCATTACAAAACCATTTGGTGTTGCCAATTATAAAATAAATTATCCAACCACACCTCCATTTTGCTCCTACATGATGTACCTGTGACAAGAACCATTCAATGCTGGTCTGACCAATCGGAATCCAAGCTTCAAGATTGTTTTGATCACATGGACTGGGAAATATTCCGGGCAGCCTCAGAGAATAACATCGAGTTATACGCTGATTCGGTGAGTGAGTTTATCAGGAAGTGCATTGGAGATGTTGTACCCACTGACTATTAAAACCTACCCGAACCAGAAACCATGGATAGATGGCAGTATTTGCACAAAACTGAAAGAGCAAACCACTGCATTTAACCATGGAAAGATGACTGGGAATATGGCGTAGTATAAACAGTATAGTTATTCCCACCGCAAGGCAATCAAACAAGCGAAATGTCGGTATAGGGACAAAGTGGGGTCGCAATTCAATGGGATACACATGAGACGCATGTGGCAGGGTCTACAGGCAATTACGACTACAAAAAGAAAACCAGCCACATCACGGACAACGACGTCTTGCTTCCAGACAAACTAAACCCATTCTTTGCCCGCTTTGAGGATAATACAGTGCCACCGTTGCGGCCCGCTACCAAGGACTGCGGGCTCCCCTCTCCTTATCAAGGCACAAGTTGAGACCCAAATGCAGACACAGGAGGCAGATGGTTGGAGTCTTACAATGCTTACAATGACTGACGGTTAAGATTGGGGTTGGAATCCGGATGACAGGCTGGCTGATGACCCAATAAGGGTGCAGAATGCCTTCCAGAACTGAGACGGGAACCCCGATCGGAGACCATGTCTACCGGGAGTCCATGGATCCGGAAGACATGCTGCACCATAAGCTGGGCCTTCTCCTTGGCAGAAGGTAGTTTGGGGAAAGGGATGAAATGGGCAGCCTTGTAGAACCGATTGACTACCGTCAGAATTACTGTGTTTCCATAAGACGGAGGGAGCCCAGTGACAAAGTTCAGAGATATACGAGACCAGGGACGATGAGGGACCGGTGGTGGCTGAAGGAGGCCAGAAGGAGCTTGCCATGGAATCTTGTTCTGAGAACACACAGTACGTGCGGTGACGAAGGCAGAGACGTCAGGGACCATTGTGTGCCATCAGAAATGTTGTCGGAAGGCTAGTGTACGACGGGACCCTTGGTGACAGGTTAGCCTGGAGGAATGAGCCCATTCCAGGACCCGGGACCGGACTGGGTTAGGGACAAACAGCCGGTTAGTCGGGCCCCTTCAGGTCCAGGTTGGGAGCGTTGCGCCTCGCGAACCAGGTTTTCAACACCCCAATCCACAGTGACAACAAGGCATGAGGTAGCGAGAATGGTTTCAGAAGTCGAGGGTGTGGCAGAGGAACTTTAGGCTGGTGAGAGCATCAGGCTTCACATCTTTAGACCCAGGCTGGTAGGAAATGGTAAAGTTGAATCTGGTAAACAGAAGGGCCCACCGGACCTGCCTTGAGTTGAGACGCTTGGCTGAACGGAGATATTCCAAGTTTTGATGGTCGGTCCAGACCAGGAATGGCTGTTCTGCTCCTTCCAGCCAGTGCCTCCACTCCTCCAATGCCATCTTCACCACCAGGAGTTCTCGGTTGCTAACATCATAGTTCCTCTCAGCAAGATTGAGACGATGGGACAGGAAGACACAGGGATGAAGCTTTTGTTCCTAGACAGATCACTGGGACAGGATGGCCCCTCTCCAACATCCGAAGCATCGACTTCCACCACAAATTGATGCGAGGGGTCCGGATGGATGAGAATAGGTGCTGTTGTGAACCGATGCTTCAGGTCCACAAAGGCTTTGTTGACAGCTGGAGATAATTTGAACGGTACCTTAAGGGAGATGAGTGCTGAGAGGGGGTCCACCAGGTGCTGTAATCCCGAATGAAACGGCGGTAGAAGTTTGCAAAACCAAGAAACCGTTGCAACTGCACCCTGGACGTTGGATGGAGCCAATCCACCACTGCTTTCACCTTTCCAGGATCCGTCTGAACATTGCCCTCAGCAATGACATATCCCAGAAAGTTGATAGAAGAGCGGTGGAACTCACTTCTCGGCATTCATGAACAATTGGTTCTCCAGGAGTCCCTGAAGGAGCTGTCTGACATGGAGAACATTTTCTTGGGCAGATCTGGAACAAACAGGAGGTCGTCCAGGTAGAAGAACACAATCAGGTTTAGCATGTCCCGAAACATTTCATTGACCAAAGCCTGGAAGACAGTGAGTCCAAATGGCATGACCTGGTAATCATAATGTCCACTGGCTGTGTGGAAGGCTGTCTTCCACTCATTCCCCTCGCACAGCCGAACTAGGTGGTAGGCATTCCAAAGGACCAACTTGGAAAACAAGGTAGCCCCCTGGAGAGGTTCAAACACAGAGGAGAGGGGAGGTAGGGGGTAATGACCTTTGACAGTGATATCGTTAAGTCCCCGGTAGTCAATGCACGGGCGCAGCATCTTGTCCTTCCACAGTCTTGCTAACATCCTGAGTAGGACGACTTGGGGAAGGCTGTGCTGCTTGAAGGAAGTGGGAATGGCAAAAATGACTCCAATCCATGATGGAGCTTGGAGCCCAGTCAATCACATGATTTTGTTTTCGTAGCCAGGAAATTCCCAACACAACCGGAACATGGGGAGATGCAATGAGGAGGAAGTGTATGGTCTCACTGTGGTTACCAGAAACCCATAATTGAATGGGCACAGTACTATGGGTGACTTCCCCTATAGAGCGGCCGTCCAGTGCCCTAGCATCCATGGGCACAGAGATAGGCTGAGTGGGAATACCAAGCTCCGAAGCCATCGTGCCATCCATAAGACATTCATCAGCCCCAGAGTCAATGAGCACTCTGAGAGACAGATTGGACTCCCCAAGCAGCAATTTGCAGATTGTTGTTCCCAAACTGCCGTAGCCCAGGAGAGCGCCCTTTCAAACATTAGCGTAATGATATATGCTATCTTCGATCGATTTGAAGAAAATTAAGATGGCTGTAGCTCAAAAATAAGCAAGCACTGTGAAAGAAAATGTCACGAATGCCGCCGAAGGTGGTTCCTCTTGCTGTTTGGGCGGCGCTCGGTGGTTGTCGTCGCCGGCCTACTAGCTGCCACAGATCCCCTTTTCTGTTTCAGTTTGTTTTGTCTGATTAGTCTCACCTGTTTCTTGTTTGGGTTTTGATTTGGGCTATTTAAATCAGGTATGCCCACCTGATTTTGTGCGGGCTTGTTTTTCTGTTCATGTGTGTGGATTCTCGTGGACCCTTTCCTCCGGACTGTTTGGTCCTGCTTTTGGACTAGTTAAGTGATGCGCCTTAGTGTTTGGCGTCACCATTACTTGTTGTCCTGGAATAAACAACCACGATTGAACGACCTCTGCTCTCTGCGCCTGACTCCTCCACCCACTACTCCTAGAAGCAGTGATAGAAAACCTCGGCAGGTACCAGGATTCCCCGAATATTGCACTGGAGGAGGTAAGCGGGGTTCATGGGGAATCGAGATAGGGGAACAATTACAGGGTGATTGGGGGTTTTCAGAGGTGGCAGACAGTCTGAGTAACTCCCTGATTTTCTCCATAATAACCTTTAACCCATGGTCATGTCGATTCGTCAAGGAACTGAGCCCTTCCAAAAGGCCCTGTAGCAACTCGAGGTCTCCCAATGGTGGCTCCCTGCAGGGAGACAGCTTGGCAGAGCTGGTCCAAGTCTGCTGGGTCTGTCATGGCCGCCAGTTTGTACTGTCAAGGCACAAGGTGAGACCCAAATGCAGACACAGGAGGCAGATGGTTGGAGTCTTACATTGTTTATTAATCCAAAGGGGTAGGCAAGAGAATGGTCGTGGACAGGTAAAAGGTCAAAACCAAATCAGAGTCCAGGAGGTCCAGTGTGGCAGGCGGCTCGTGGTCAAGGCAGGCAGGTACAAAGTCCAGAAACAGGCAAGGGTCAAAACCGGGAGGACTAGAAAAAAGAGAATGCAAAAGGCAGGAGAACAGGAAAAACGCTGGTTGATTTGAAAACATACCAGACGAACTTGCACAGAGACTGGAAACACAGGGATAAATACACTGTGGAAAATAAGCGATACCTGGAGGGGGTGGAGACAATCACAAGGACAGGTGAAACAGATCAGGGTGTGACACTCCTTCCCCGTGGCTTATGTGATTAAGACATTTAAATGCGTTAACCCTAGCAAGGCTGCTGTCCCAGATGACATCCCTAGATGTGTCCTCAGAGCATGCGCAGACTAGCTGGGTGGTGTGTTTATGGACATATTCAATCGCTCCCTATCCCAGTCTGTTGTCCCAACATGCATCAAGATTGCCACCATTGTTCCTGTACCCAAGAAGGCAAAGATAACTGAACTAAATGACTATCGCCCCATAGCACTCACTTCTGTCATCATGAAGTTCATCGAGAGACTAGTCAAGGATCATATCACCTCCACCTTACCTGCACTCCTAGACCAATTTCAGTTTGCATACCGCCCCAACAGGTCCACAGACGATGCAATCTCACACTGGCCTATCCCATCTAAACAAGAGGAATACCTATTTAAGAATGCTGTTCATTGAATACAGCTCAGCATTCGACACCATAGAACCCTCCAAGATCATCATTAAGCTTGAGGCCCTGGGTCTCAACCCCTCCCTGTGCAATTGGGCCCTGGACTTTGACCACCCGCCCCCAGGCGGTGAAGGTAGGAAACAACATCTCCACTTCGCTGATCCTCAACACTGGGGCCCCACAAGGGTGCATGCTCAGCCCCCTCCTGTACACCCTGTTCACCCATGACTGCGTGGCTATGCACACCTCCAACTCAATCATCATGTTTGCAGACGACACAACAGTAGTGGGCTTGATTACCAACAAAGACGAGACGGCCTTCGGGGAGGTGGTGAGGGCCCTCAGTGTGGTGTCAGGAAAATAACCTCACACTCAATGTCAACAAAACAAAGGAGATGATCGTGGACTTCAGGAAACAGCAGAGGGAGCAGCCCCCTATCTACATTGACGGGACAGTAGTGGAGAGGGTGGAGAGTTAAGTTCCTATGCGTACACATCACGGACAAACTGAAATGGTCCAGCCACACAGACAGCGTGGTGAAGAAGGCGCAGCAGCGCCTCTTCAACCTCAGGAGGCTGAAGAAATTTGGCTTGTCACCAAAAATAAACTTTTACAGATGCACAATTGAGAGCATCCTGTCAGGCTGTATCACAGCCTGGTACGACAGCTGCTCCGCCCATAACCGGAAGGCTCTCCAGAGGGTAGTGAGGTCACCGGGTGCAAACTACCTGCCCTCCAGGACACCTACATCACCCGATATTACATGAAGGCTAAAAATATCATCAAGGACAACAACTACCCCAGCCACTGCCTGTTCACCCCACTATCATCCAGAAGGCGAGGTCAGTACAGGTGCATCAAATCGGGGACGGAGAGACTGAAAAACAGCTTCTATCTCAAGGCCATCAGACTGTTAAACAGCCATCACTAACATTGAGTGGCTGCTGCCAACATATTGACTCAATAATGGAAGAATCGATGTAATCAATTTATCACTAGCCACTTTATATAATATAATGTTTACTGAGCCTACATTACTCATCTCATATGTATATACTGTACGATATACCATCTACTGCATCTTGCCATCTTGATGTAATTAAATGTATCATTAGCCACTTTAAATAATGCCACTTTATATAATGTTCTCATACCCTACATTACTCATCTCATCTGTATATACGGTACCATCTACTGCATTTTGCCTATGCCGTTCGGCCATCACTCATTTATATATTTTTATGTACATATTCGTATTCATTCCTTTACACTTATACACACACACAAGGTAGTTGTTGTGAAATTGTTAGGTTATATTACCTGTTAGATATTACTGCATGGTCGGAACTAGAAGCACAAGCATTTCGCTACAATCGCATTAACATCTGCTAACCATGTGTATGTGACAAATACATTTGATTTGATTTACCAGGGATCTCTTCACAGTTCCCAAGTCCAAAGCGAATTCACACCAATGCATAGTATTATACAAAGCCATGATCGCATGGAACTCCCATCTCCAATTACTCAAGCAAACAGCAAAATTACCTTCAAACGTTTTATAAAACATGTCACGGCAAAATAGGGACAGAACAGGCCCACACAGACACTCTCAAACTCACACAGAGGACACTACACACACAAACATAATAACACACTCATTTTCTCACACACATAATATGCACTTGCATTCACACCCACTCGCATACAATCATATATGCTGCTGTTACTCTGTTTATCATACACCTTTATTCATACATTTTCTACCTTTATCACTCCAGTATCCCTGCACATTGTACATATGCTACTGGAACTGACTGACACTGTTATAATATGCTTTCTTACTTTCACTTGTTTTTCTCATTTTAGTTTTTGTGCTTCATTATGTTGTATGTAGTATGACATTAATTATTGTATTGTTTGGTTTACAGCTTGCAAGAAAGGCATTTCACTGTACTTGGGCATGTGACATTAAAACTTGAAGAACTCTAAACACACATTATTCTTTAGTTGTTTTGTTTGTATATACAGTACTAGTCAAGAGTTTGGACACACCTACTCATTCAAAGGTTCTTTTATTTTTTACTATTTTCCACATTGTAGAATAATAGTGAAGACATCAAACTATTAAATAGCACATATGGAATCATGTAGTAACCGTTTGCCTTGATGACAGCTTTGCACATTCTTTGCCATTCTCTCAACCATCTTCATGACGTAGTCACCTGGAAATAATTTTAATTAACAGGTGTGCCTTGGTAGGATAAAATGTAAGCTTCCCCAAATTGAAACTCACGAGCTGACTATGGTCTTCACTATAACACCCATAAAAAGTGTTTGCTCTCATGGATGCTGCTGAGGGGAGGACAGCAAATGGAATAGAGCAAATTAAATGGCATCAAACACATGGAAACCATTTGACACCATTCCAGCTATTCCGCTCCAGCCATTACCATGAGGCTGTCCTCCCCAATTAAGGAGCCACCATCCTCCTATGGCGTGCAAACATAAGAGGTCCCATGAAAAAAAAACATGCCGCTATGAAAATCAAAGGCCAATCCAAGTGATTTGTTCGGGCGCCTGCTAAAGACATGACTCAAACAAGAACCAATTTGCCATTCATACAGTACAAATGTTTGAGGCTCTCTCACTAGATTGTAGCCTACAATGTACACACATGATATCAGTTTGTGAGTGATATGGAGATTGGAGATATGTTTATTTAAACATTATAAAGCAAAACTTTTATAAACAATGGCAACCGTGGTCATGTTAATCTGAGCCTTGCTGTTGGAAAACTACATTAGTGTCCGATTTTCAGATGTTGCACTTTCACCTCCCCGACTAAACTCCGCAACTTTCCTCTATGCGCCCAGACCCTTCTCGGTTGAATATTTTTGCAACGCCCACTTCCGCCAGCCTCCCTATCACTGGTCAGATTGCGCGCACATGGTCCTTCACAGTGATCTTTTCCGCGTCAACATGGCGGCATCCATCGTGTCCCAGACTGTAGCGAGAGGACTACGTGGAGCAAGCGCCAAGCACTTGTTTCTTGACAAATTCAAGGTACCGACATAATTTATAAATGTTCTTCTGATGTTATAATGGCTGGTTCCAGTGTAGTGCATTCGCTGTCATTGTCACCGACAGGTCTCGAGCTTGCCAGCCTGGCAGCTGTAGCCAGAAACGGACAGCTTAAAGTTGAGAAACAGCTCGCTGATGAGCGTGTCCAGTCCATTATCTTACCAACAGCGAGATAAATGTAATGACATTTCATAATACACGTTCAAAAGACAACTATTATTAGAACACGACATCAGCACTGTCATATTTGATTTCCATCACAAGATCTGCATGCGTTTGTCTTCACTGTCCTTGTGTAGTGCAACGTTAGAGCCACTAGATAAAGTACCTTTATCCAATCAGCTTGGTAATTTTTTAAATGCCGATTTTAATAGATACTATATAGTGTCATTGTGCTGGATCGCTATTGTTGCAGTGGTAAAACTGTAGTGCTGAATTGAGTATTAAGTGTCATTGACAACAGAATAGCTGCTAATTAATTAGGTATATTTGCGTGGAAACAATTTGAGCTAGTTGTTTTGCAAGGCTGATCATGTGAAAACAATGTCACGGAGGTGTATCGAGTATAAAACCAAAATGTCATTGATTGACCTCGGTTTTTCCTGTGATAATTCACTATGCAACCTTTGACCCTAGTTGACTGACTAAAATGCTGACAAGTGTTTAATAGTAATGTCAGCTTTCAAGATATGCTAATAGTTCAAAGGTCAGTGCTATTCGGACTTTAAGCTTTATAATTAATGTAGATAACGTTTTAATGTTGCTAAATAGATTCTATGAATTTTTACTTTGTGCACCATGACAGATGTTTTGGGGTTTGCACAGTTGTAGCATTTTGTCAGTGACACCTGGGGATAAAGATCAACTTGGGAGTGGATGTGGCTGGATGTCTTTGTTTACTCTTTCCAAACCTCCATGAAATATACTGACACAATTAGAGTAGCTAATGTCCTCTGTACTACAGCAGTGTTATTTAGTTGTGAAGAACATGTTTTTGAAAGTAGTACGAGTGATTCCTCACGAAACCCAGACAGAGATTTTCACGCTGGATGGTTGACATAATTGACATTTGTATCTAAAAACATAATTGAGAAATAATTCATAAAATGTAGAAAATGTATTACATTTTGTCTTACACAGGACTCCATTAACTCGTGTTTAATATGTAGGTGCTACAAAGAAAACATTGGTGTCATATGAAGCTTTACCGCTTGCTCTAATATAAGTCATATTTTCATTTGAACAACTTTTTAAAAACTTTTTTTTACATTAAAGCTAGACGTGGCCACAAGCAACACCGGAGATATTATGATGAGTGAGATGCAACACTTCACTCTCACACAGTCACACACAGTATCTGCACATGTGCACGGGCATCTAACTGTTCACAGCGTGGTAGCCAGGGCATCAAAACAGCGTAGATGTTGAGCCTCGTGCTTCAACGCTCTAAGTTGTTTTGCGGAAATTGACCCACTATGCAGTCTACTTCATATCGCTGAGTAAACCTTTTAATTCATGAATATTGAAAAATAGAAACATGATTATTGAAAAAAATGTTTTGTCTAATTAAAAACCCTTTAACTGGCACACAGAAGTACATAGATGACATTTTGTTTGGGCTGAAACGTTTGTATTTAGCCCTAATATAGGCCAAAAATAAATACATTTGCATGACTTAAAATTGGATAACACATCTCAAACAGCCGGTTGAGTTGCCCAGTTAGGGTAAACTCATTTTGTATTGAAATTTGCAAAGACTTTTTAAATAATGATAAAAAAGTATGCATTTTAATTAACATTGTCTGCTCCCTTTATAATTGAAGACCGGCATAGGTAAATGACTGATATCAAATATGAATAAAATAGTTGTCAAAATATTAATGTAAATTAACATGTTTACTGTTTATATGCTCATAATTATGAGTATAAGCGGTATATCATACATATACACATACATACACAGTGCATTCAAAGTATCCAGACTCCTTTTACTTTTTCCACATTTTACGTTACAGCCTCATTCTAAAATGTATTAGTTTTTTTTACTCGTCCAGCTACACACAATACCCCATAATGACAAAGCAAAAACAGTTGAGATTTTTTTGCAAATGTATAATTACATTTTTATTTTTTAAATATCACATTTACATAAGTATTCAGACCCTTTACTCAGTACTTTGTTGAAACACATTTTTGGAAGCGATTACAGCAGAGTGTTCTTGGCTGTGACACTACAAACTTGGCACACCTGTATTTGGGGAATTTCTCCCAATCTCTGCAGATTCTCTCAAGCTCTGTTTGGTTGGATGGGGAGCGTCGCTGCAGTTATTTTCAGGTCTCTCCAGAGTTGTTCGATAGGGTTCAAGTCCGGGCTCTGGCTGGTCCACTCAAGGACATTCGGAGACTTGTCCTGAAGCCATTCCGCGTTGTCTTGGCTGTGTGCTTTGGGTTGTTGTCCTGATGGAAGGTGAACCTTCGCCCCAGTCTGATGTCCTGAACGCTGGTTTTCATCAATAATCTCAATGTACTTTGCTCTGTTCCTCTTTGCGTCAATCCTGACTAGTCTCCCAGTACCTGCTGCTGAAAAACATCAACACAGCATGATGCTGCCACCGCCATGCTTCACCGTAGGAATGGTGCCAGGTTTCCTCCTGACGTGACGCTTGGCATTCAGGCCAAAGCGTTCAATCTTGTTTCTGAAAGTCCTTTAGGTTCCATTTGGCAAACTTCAAGTGGGCTGTCATGTGCCTTTTACTGAAGAGTGGCTTCCATCTGGCCATCTACCACAAAAACCTGATTGGTGGAGTGCTGCAGAGATGGTTGTCCTTCTGGAAGGTTCTCCCATCTCCACAGAGGAACTCTGGAACTCTGTCAGTGACCATTGGGTTCTTGGTCTCCTCCCTGACCAAGACCCTTCACCCCCGATTGCTCAGTTTGTCCGGGCGGCCAGCTCTAGGAAGAGTCTTGGTGGTTCCAAACTTCTTCCATTTAAGAATAATGGAGGCCAGTGTTCTTGAGCCTTCAATGCTGCAGGCAGTTTTTGGTATCCTTCCCCAGATACCCCAGATTGCCTCGACACAATCCTGTCTTGGAGCTGTATGGACAATTCATTTGACCTACCTTCCTGTAGAACCATAATATGTAAGGATGGGAGAGAATGAGTGTCTTAAGTGGGATCTATAAAACTGTGGTGGTAAAATGTTTTGCTGTCTGAATTACAGCTGTACAGAACCTTTGGGAATAATTAAACTTGGTTAAAGCTTCTCTAGTGTCCTAACAAGGGTATTGTGAGTAGATTTAGGAAAATGCGCTGTATATGGAAAAATACTTTTAAAAATGTAAACCAATCGATTGGTCGAAAGAACAGACTGATTTTAGTCGACCAATATCTTTTTGTCGAACAGCCCAACATCTGTAAAATTACATGACTGAATAATATTGTGAAACATATTGAAGATAACAGGCAGATGGAATTTAAAAAATTATAATATTAATATTTACCATTTGCACAGACCAAAAAAATCCTATAACAATTTGTACATAATTGCTAGCTTTGACTAAATTTCTTTCCCTTAAATCGGCAACTCAACCGCCTTGTAGAGCATTTTTTTCCCAAGAGTTCCTAACATTTTAATTTAATTCCAAAATTGTTTGAGTTTTATTATAATGTAATAATTTCCATTTTATATACAAATAGTACTGAAATGTGTGATGTTAGAAAAACCAAACATTCACGTCCTGGTTTAACCATTTTTGAATGTTTGTTTAAAAAAAATACTGGATTCCGATAATGAAAACCACCTGATCATTTGACTAAATTACATCGGTTGACATGACTAAATATGCCTAATAAAATGAATGCGTTTTCATTTTTAAAATTAGTTGTCAAAATTAGCTGAACTGCCCGGTTGAGCTGCCTGTTAAAGGGATTATACACTCTACGGGCATATCAAAGTAGCAGTGAAATGGATTCAAAATAGTTGCCCTCTGCTGGTGGTTTGCAGGATGTGCAATGATACAAGTAAATGAAGGGCTATGATTTTCTTACATTGTGATTTAAAAACAAAGTATGTCATTTTCTCTGTATAAAATGGGCCATACCTTTTTAAAATTAGCAGAGAACATTCTGGAACTTTGATATTCCCGTAGAGTATATTAAACTCATCAAGAAAAGAAACCTTGTCTTTTCAAAGATAATTCATAAAAATCCAAATAACAGGTCTTCATTGTAAAGAGTTTTAAACACTTTCACATGCTTGTTCAATGAACCATAAACAGTTAATGAACATGCATCTGTGGAACGGTCATTAAGACACTAACAGTTTACAGACGGTAGGCAATTAAGGTCACAGTTCTGAAGATTTATGACACTAAAAGAGGCCTTTCTACTGATTCTGAAAAACACCAAAAGAAAGATGCCCAGGGTCCCTGCTCATCTGTGTGAACGTGCCTTAGGCATGCTACAAGGAGGCATGAGGACTGCAGATGTGGCCAGGGCAATAAATTGCCATTTCTGTACTGTGAGACGCCTAAGACAGCGCTACAGGGGACAGGACGGGCAGCTGATCATCTCCTCGCAGTGACAGACCACATGTAACAACACCTGCACAGAATTGGTACATCTGAACATCACACCTGCGGGACAGGTACAGGATGGCAACAACAACCGCTCGAGTTAGAGTTACACCAGGAAGGCACAATCCCTCAGTCAGTGCTCAGACTGTATGCAATAGGCTGAGAGAGGCTGGACTGAGGGCTTGTAGGGCTGTTGTAGTAAGGCAGGTCCTCACCAGACATCACCGGCAACAATGTAGCCTATGGGCACAAACCCACCGTCGCTGGACCAGACAGGACTGGCAAAAAGTGCTCTTCACTGACGAGTCGCGGTTTTGTCTCACCAGGGGTGATTTTATTGTCGAAGCAATGAGCGTTACACAAAGGCCTGTACTCTGGAGCGGGATCGATTTGGAGGTGGAGGGTCACAGCATCATCAGACTGTGCTTGTTGTCATTGCAGGCAATCTCAACGCTTTGCGTTACATGGAAGACATCCTCCTCGCTCATGTGGTACACTTCCTGCAGGCTCATCCTGACATGACCTTCCAGCATGACAATGCCACCAGCCATACTGCTCGTTCTGTGCGTGATTTCCTGCAAGACCGGAATGTCAGTGTTCTGCCATGGCCAGCGAAGAGCCCGGATCTCAATCACATTGAACACGTCTGGGACCTGTTGGATCGGAGGGTGAGGGCTAGAGCCATTCACCCCAGAAATGTCTGAACTTGCAGGTGCCTTGCTGGAAGAGTGGGGTGACATCTCACAGCAAGAATGGGCAAATCTGTTGCAGTCCATGAGGAGGAGATGCACTGCAGTACTTAATGCAGCTGGTGGCCACACCAGATACTGACTTTTGATTTTGACCCCCCCTTTGTTCAGGGACACATTATTCAATTTCTGTTAGTCACAGGTCTGTGGAACTTGTTCAATTCATGTCTCAGTTGTTGAATCTTATGTTCATACAAATATTTACACATGTTAAGTTCGCTGAAAATGAACTCAGTTGACAGTTAGAGAACATTTCTTTTTTTTGCTGAGTATGTTCAACAATATATTGAAACATCTAAATTGTTATTTTCAATTCATAAATTGTACAACATGTTATAGAAATGAAATACTACTCATATTACAGAGCAGTAAAGCTTCATGTGAAATCGATTAAACATATTGGAGTCTTAAATGAGGCCTGGGTAAAGCCAAAATGTCATAAATATGCCAACTTTTATGAATTATTTCTCAATTATGCTTTTGGATACAAATGTTTACAGACGTGTCAACACTTCCTCCAAAGGACTATTCTATGGATACATTTGTTTTGTCTGGGTTTTATGAGAAATTACTTGTATGGGCTATTTGGGGTCACAGTTTGAAGGTCGCTGAGTGCTTTATTGGACTATTCGTATTGGCCACAATGTCTATACTGAAAGTTATATTGCTGTTGCGAAAGTAGACTAAACATATGGTGAGCTTCACAAATATTGGGGCAGTGAAAATTGGTGATTTGGATCTGTACTCCAGCACTTTGGTCCCATATTCTTAGCACACAATGATTACATCAACCTTGTGACTCTACAAACTTGTTGGATGCATTTGTTTTTTGTTTGTATTTCAGATTATATAATAATAATAATAATATGCCATTTAGCTGACGCTTTTATCCAAAGCGACTTACAGTCATGTGTGCATACATTCTACGTATGGGTGGTCCCGGGAATCGAACCCACTACCCTGGCGTTACAAGCGCCATGCTCTACCAACTGAGCCACAGAAGGACCACATATTGTGCCCACAGGGTGTCTGGGATGATGTTTGCCATGACCAGCCTTTCAAAGCATTTGTCTGCGGGCATAATTTCTATTATGATCAATGTAATCAGCATTATTTCCCTTTATTCAGAGGTGATATGCACGGAGTGCACAGTTTCCCTGGTACCTACTTCTACCCACATATTATCTGCCTGAAGCCCTGGACACAGTTACTGTATTACTCTCCCTCCCACGACTAGGCTAACTCGAACAACACTCTTAGCAAGAGCAGAAGACCATCCCCCCTACTCACACATGGGTACTTGCTGCTTGAAAAATCTAGTTTGGTATTCTGTGTATGGTGCTAAGTAAGCATACATTTTCATCTCGTTGGTATAATGAGACAGTCCCTAGCTACTACAGCTATCTGGAAGAAGGCTTCGGATAATGAAAAAGCACACACTGCCAAGTTGTATTACATTGCACATCTTTATATTGAAAAAAATGTTCGATTTTTAAGATGATGCTAGTAACCAGAGTTTCCAGTGTGCATGTGATAAAGGAAGTAACTAGATTCAATTGGATAGCATTAGATAGATATATTGTAGTATTCTCTTACCCTTGTGTTATTGAGATATCAAGATAGGCTGTGTTGTTGAGCTCAGCAATTTTGCCTCCAGATTCTAGCCTAGATGGGTGTGTTAATTTCCCTCAGCTTCAGAGGTTAAAGCACCCCCACCTTCCTTTCTGCCTCTCCTTGTGTTCACTTCATCTACATGCGAGCCTCAGCGCAATCTGCAGGGCCCTGGATGTCTGCCAGCAATCCAAACAACTCCAAACAATTAATATTTTTACTCAGTGACGGCACACGCGCACTGACTTCAGCACCGCTATTCTACCCCAGTGGTAAATTTATGCAGAACTTCTAATCTAAGTTTCCTGGCTGTAGCACCTGGTACTGATACCCTCTCTCTCTTATGGGCCCACTGCCGACGTGATAAGAGTAACGATCCAGGAGGCTGTTGTCTGTGGCACAGTATCAGAGCCCGTTCAAGATGACTGACTGACAGGCAGGTAGAGTCACAATGGAGTCTCATCGGCTATGACAGTCATCTGCTCCACAGAGAATTCAATTTCCAATGATTTGTCAATAACAATGCGCAGGAGATCACAATATTTCAGATGGGGAATGTGGGGGAGAGAAAGTTATGGGTGGTTTTTTTTCTCCTCATAAATCAATCTCCTAAATTCTTGTCTGCACAGCGAGATAATCCTCTGGCTTTTCAATTATTATTTTACTGTTGCCACACTGTGCTGAATTTGAACATTTGCAAAAAAAAAATGTCACAGCTCTTGCCCCGTAGTACTAACCAGCCTCAGCCCAACGTCAGCGTTGTGAGTGGGATTCTGTAGCGAAAGAGGCGCTCAATGAGACTCTGTCCTGAATATTTTAGCGAGGGGGTGGGGGCTGCGACGACTCTGGTTGCTGGAACTTCAAAAGTCAGGCGGTTTTCCCATCTGTCTACAGCAAGAGCACATTTACATTTCCTTCCCGTGGGGGATACAGTAGACCAAGTTAGCTATAACTGGATTTGAATATAATTTCGCCAAGGTTAATAGCCATTTCTGTAGCTCATAAGAGGTGTTTAGGCCTTTTCAATAATTTAGAAGGTCTGCGATCATTCTGAATTTGGCAGCCTCCAAAGCAAGAACGTAATGAAGGAATGCACTCATACCAATCCAGTCAATTCAGTTCTTCTTTACTGATGATAATTAGGAAACGGCAGCAGTTGAAATGGAAGAATAAAGAGCAATATTGTAAAAAATAAAAATCAGGATATAGGCTACTGTAGGGCATTGACCTTCACTAGGCCTACATCTATTCCTCTTGCAACAATGGTCAAATGTTCACACTTCCGTAGCTCCCACATCTTGCACAAGTCATCCCAGTATGAGAGTGCACTTTGACAGACTGAGCATCCAAACATCTTTCCTCAGTCTTACCTTCCCTCATGACCCGACACCTGCAATTACGTCTCCCTATGACGTCTCTTAATAACTATGCTAATTGCTAAACGTCCTATCTGGACACCCAGAGTCTTGAGTTTGTTCTCCCTCTAAGCCTGTCTGCAGCAGATTAGGCCCTCCTGTTCCTCACATTGCCGATTGATGCAAATCTCCGTGATCTAAATCCTGTAGCCATGCTCCACTACTCCTGCCTCACCTTTGTTCCCCCTTTCTACCACAACACTGCTCCCATCCCAAACAGGCAGACGTCATGGTTCACGCCTTCCACCATGGCTTAATGGAGCCTCCTCCAGATCTCCTCTAATTCCTGTCATGGCCGGGACATGACCTTGGCTTACACAGGCCAAGGACTTAAACTACATGTCTTTAGAATGGCAAGGACGAGATCAACTGAGAAAGGACAGTGGTGATTAGTGACGGGGGGGGAGTAGTTGCATATCGGGATATTATTTGACACATCGTATAGTTTTGGCAATATTGTAATATTTGTGTAGTTGGCTGCACCTGCACAAAAACCCCAGTATTTTTCCTTCATAGCTTGTTCTCAGTCTTTTTTAAAATAGGGAGCCAATTAGTTTTCAGCACTTATTTCCATGACTGATCAAAACAACATGTTCTCATTGCTTTTTTGTGTCCATCTGCTGCAGACATACCGTGAGCAATGTGTTTGGAACATCGAATCTCAATCACAGTATTGTATCGCAATACATATAGAATCGTGAGAATCGCAATATATATCGTATCAGCACGTAAGTATCGTGATAATATTGTATTGGGAGCTCCCTGGAAATTCCCAGCCCTATTGAGGATGTTGTAGAAGAAACAAGGAAGTAACTACAGTACAGAGAGAGTAAGAGGTTCTGTTGGGTCCATTCCATTCAAACAGAGTTTGACTCTTATTTTATTTAACAAGGGAAAGCCCATTGAGACCCAGAGTCTCATTCAAGGGAGACCTGGCCAAGTAAGCAGCAACAATCAGTACATTACATAGTTAAAACATACATGATCCAGCCTAAAAAAAAAAAGCATTTACTCTGAACAGTCTCTCATCAATATTTTAAATTCATTCACTGGCACTAACATATCTAGATGAAGCATGGATTGTAGATTATTCCATGCGTCTGGTGCACAATAAGAGAAGGCAGTCTTGCCTAATACTGTAAATGTCCTGGAGACTTAGTAGCAACACCTAGCAGACTGGGTATGGTAACTGCTGGTGGTGAAGGAGACCAGACTACAGAGGTAAATAGGGAGGTTACCCAAAATGGCTTTGTAGATCGCATACATTTGTCTTTCTGCTCACAAAGTGAGATCCAACCTACCATTTGGTACAATGTGCAATGACAGGAAAACTGTGGGTGTTCTGTCATCAACATTTAATTAGTCCATTCGTTTGAAGGGACTATAAGTCTGTTTTTTTCCCGAATAAATGCTGATCTGAATTAAGCTACTAGGCCCAATGCTTCATCGTGCGTGATATCACTACATGGTTGGTTTATATGTGAAGATTTACAGATGATTCACATTGGCCTGTTTACGCTGCCTTTCTGCCCCTTATTTCAGGGTCGCCTCCATCACTGCTAACTAGTATGCAGTGGCTGTCTAATTACAATACAGCCCATCTTTATGAGTCAGAACTAATAGCAAACTACCCCCTCATTAGCTGGAAAACATTTAACTGCAATCAGGACAAGCAATGATTTTTATAACAAATCTAAGTGCAGTGTCTATCCATATACCGGGTTCTGGTCTTGGTAAGTGAATCAGGATTCCAAATCCCTTTAAACTCAACCGGATGGTTCGCTAAACAGAGGCAAAGGGCATGAGTTCAAAACCTGAATAGGAACAAATCAATTCGGTACAATTGGCAAACTGGCAATTTGTTAATTTCTTAAACATTTGATAAAGCCCCTTAAGGAGCATTCTGGTTAATTAACTGGGAGGCCATCCATTGGTGCTAATTAGCCAGAGTCTTTTCAAAGGGTTAGGGCCTGGCCATGACTACTAATGAGAATTTTAACCCCAGGAGACATCTAGGGACGCCACTGTATTAGAAAAGATTCAGAACTGTCGACACATCCTCTAGAAGCTGTCTGGCTGGCTCTCAGATTCAGAGCACAGAGGGAGAGACTAAACACATGCATATATAGGATCACTTTTGTGGTGTTTAAAAAAGACGTAACAAGAGTATGCACTTTTCTTGTGAAGCTTGTAGGTCTACATGCATTCGGAAAGTATTCAAACCCCTTGACTTTTTGCACCTTTTACGTTGCAGCCTTATTCTAAAATGGATTATAAAATATATTCATCAATCTACACACAATACCCAATAATGACAAAGTAAAAACAGATTTTGCAAATTTATATCTAAAAAAATAGGTAATAAGGGATCTGTTTTATTTGAGTAGTCAGACCCTTTGCCTTGAGACTTGAAATTGAGCTCAGGTGCATCCTTGTTTCCATTGATCATCCTTGATGTTTCTACAACTTGATTGGAGTCCACCGGTGGTAAATTCAATTGATTGGACGTGATGTCTATGTAAGGTCCTACACTTGATAGCGCATGTCAGAGCAAAAACCAAGCCATGAGGTCGAAGGACTTGTCCGTAGCTCTCCGAGACATGATTGATTTGTCGAGGCACAGATCTGGGGAAGGGTACCAAAACATTTCTGCAGCATTGAAGGTCCCCAAGAATACAGTGGCCTCCATCATTCTTAAATTGAAAGAAAGACTCTTCATAGAGCTGGCCACCTGGTCAAACCGAGCCATCGGAGAAGGGCCTTGGACAGGGAGGTTCCCAAGAACCCAATGGCCACTCTGACAGAGCTCCAGAGTTGCTCTGTGGAGATGGTAGAACCTTCCAGAAGGACAACCATCTCTGCAACATTCCACCAATCAGGCCTTTATGGTACAGTGGCTAGACGGAAGCCACTCAGTAAAAGCTTGGAGTTTTTCAGTGGCAGGGACTGGGAGGTCTAGTCCGGGTCGAAGGGAAAGATGAGCAAAGTACAGATCCTTTCTGAAAGCCTGCTCCAGAGCGCTCAGGACCTCAGACTGGGGCGAAGGTTCACCTTTCAACAGGACAACGACCCTAAGCACACAGCCAAGACAATGGAGCAGTGGCTTCGGGACAAGTCAAATGCCTTGAGTGGCCCTGCCAGAACCCGACGGAACATCTCTGGAGTAGAGGTCGACCGATGATTTTTCAACGCCGATACCGATTATTGGAGGACCAAAACAGTCGATACAGTTTAATTGGCCAATTTAAACATGTATTATTATTATTAATAATAAATAAAAAAATAATTGTACAAAATTTGTAATAATGACAATTAAAACAATATTGAATTAACACTTATTTTAACTTAGCCTCAAATAAATAATTAAATATGTTCAATTTGGTTTAAATAATGCAAAAACAATGTTGAATTTGTGCCATGTAAAAAAAGCTAACGTTTAACCTCTCTGAACCACCCATACCGAATCCGGGATAATTCTCATCAGCAACGCTGAATAGCATAGCGCCACAGTTAAATAATATTACTAGAAAATATTCATATTCATGAAATCACAAGTGCAATATTGCAAAACACAGCTTATCCTTTTGTTAATCCACCTGTCGTCTCAGATTTTGAAATTATGCTTTACAGCGAAAGCAATACAAGCGTATGTGTAAGTTTATCGATCTCTTGACAAAACAATAAGTACACTTAGCATCAGGTTACTTGGTCACGAAAATCAGAAAAGCAATCAAATTAATTGTTTACCTTTGATCTTCGGATGTTTTCACTCACGAGACTCTGTTAGACAACAAATGTTCCTTTTGTTCCATAAACATATTTTTTATATCCAAATACCTCCGTTAGTATGGTGCGTTATGCCCAGGAATCCACCAGAAAGAGCGGTCACGATAACACAGACAAATTCCAAATTATATCCATAATGTCCACAGAAACATGTCAGATGTTTTTTATAATCAATCCTCAGGGTGTTTTTCAAATATCTATTCGATAATATATCAACCGGGAAAGCTGGCTTTTTCACTAGGACCGGGAGTAACAATGGCCGCCTTTCTCTTTTTGCGCACAATTCACTCAGAGCCCCTACCTATCCGCTTACGCAATATGGCCGTTCACGCTCATTCTTCAAAATAAAAGCCTGAAACTATGTCTGAAGACTGACACCTTGAGGAAGCGATAGGAAAAGGAATCTGGTTGATATCCCTTTAAATTGAGCAATGGGAGGCTATGGAACATGGAGTTTTCAAAATAGAAGCCACTTCCTGGTTTGATTTTTCTCAGGGTTTCGCCTGCAATATCAGTTCTGTTATACTCAGACAATAATTTGACAGTTTTGGAAACTAGAGTTTTCTATCCTAATCTGTCAATTATATGCATATTCTAGCATCTGGTCCTGAGAAGTAGGCCGTTTACTTTGGGAACGTTATTTTTCCAAACATAAAAATAGTGCCCCCTAGCTTCAAGAAGTTAAGTTTCTTGCTCAGAAAATGAGAACATATGAAAGTTGGTGGTTCCTTAACATGAGACTTCAATATACCAAGGTAAGAGGTTAAGTGGTAGTTAATGTAGTATTTATAGGACTATTTCTCTCTATACCATTGGCATTTCATATACCTTTGACTATTGGATGTTGTTATAGGCACTATAGTATTGCCAGTGTAACAGTATAGCTTCCGTCCCACTCCTCGCCCCTTCCTGGGCTCGAACCAGGAACACTTCGACAACATTCACAGCATCGTTACCCATCGCTCCACAAAAGTGACGGCCCTTGCAGCGCAAGGGGAATAACTACTCCAAATCTAAAAGCGAGTGACGTTTGAAACAGTATTTAGCGCACACCCCGCTAACTAGCTAGCCATTTCACATTGGTTACACCAGCCATTAGGCTGATAGGCTTGAAGTCATAAACAGCGCTGTGCTTGCGAAGAGCTGCTGGCAAAACACACGAAAGTGCTGTTTGAATGGATGATTACGGGCCTGCTGCTGCTCAATCAAATCAGACTTATAATTATAATATAATAACACACAGAAATACGAGCCTTTGGGCATTAATATGATCGAATCCGGAAACTATAATTTCGAAAACAAAACGTTTATTATTTCAGTGAAATACGGAATATTTTATCTAACGGGTGGCATCCCTAAGTCTAAATATTCTTGTTACATTGCACAACCTTCAATGCATGTCATAATTACGTAAAATTCTGGCAAATTAGTTCGCAATGAGCCAGGCAGCCTCAAACTGTTGCATATACCCTGACTCTGCGTGCAATAAACGCAAGAGAAATGACACAATTTCACCTGGTTAATATTTCCTGCTAAACTGGATTAGTAGTTATAACTAGTGATTAGGATTTATTGTTTTTTTATAAGATAAGTTTAATACTAGCTAGTTATTTACCTTGGCTTCTACTGCATTCGTGTAACAGGCAGGCTACTCGTGGAGTGCAATGGTTAGAGCTTTGGACTAGTTAACTGTGCAGTTGCAAGATTGGAACCCCTGGGCTGACAAGGTGAAAATCTGTTGTTCTGCCGCTGAACAAGGCAGTTTGCCTAGGAACTGTGGGTTGTCATTGAAAACAAGAATGTGTTCTTAACTGACTTGCCTAGTTAAATAAAAGGTAACAATTCTTTTTTCTTTTTTTAATAATCAGAAATCGGCACCCAAAAATACAGATTTACGATTGTTGAAATCGGACCTAATTAATCGGCCATTCCGATTAATCGGTCGACCTCTGGAGAGACCTGAAAGTAGCTGTGCAGTGACTCTTCCCATCCGACCTGGCAGAGCTTGAGGATATGCTAAGAAGGGGAGAAACTCCCAAATACAGGTGTGCAAAGCTCATAGCATCATACCCAGGAACACGCGAGGCTGTAATCGCTGCAAAAGGTGCTAAAACAAAGTACTGAGTAATGGGTCTGAATACTTATGTAAATGTGATTTTATTTTTAATACATTTGCAAAACTTTTTGCTTTGTCATTATGGCGTAGTGTGTAGATTTCTGTAAAAAATGATTTAATCAATTCTAGAATAAGGCTATAATAAAATGTGACTCGATTCACGAAACTAGGCCTATGTCTCAAGTCACGACTTTACAGGAGAGCCGTTTGAACGTAATAAATATTTTTATCAAAATGTAGTTTGTGGCAAATCCCTTCTCGAATGTGAGCTTTCATGTGCCTTAATAAGAAACGTTTATGCCATCTGTAAATATGAATAAAGTTGTTAAATGACGAGCCTAGTTGGTAACCTTACCGCTAGCCATGATTGGCTGAGATAATGAGTGGGCTGGACATGCCGAGAGATGAGTTTCAGATTGGTCTGCGGTGTAGCATCTTGTCTATAAAATGAGCTGCTCGTTATGTGTAGATAATCCTTTCTACTGAAGTTTTCGAAAGATATTACATTAGCCATGGAGAACTGCAAATATGTTGTTGCTGTTCTCAACGTTGCTGCCCTGAATTTCAGGCGCTATCGACTAAGGTCAGTGGGGAAAAAGTTGTGATGGACTTCATTCTGGAGGATGATCATTCCATGCTGACTCTGAAAATGAATCAGACAATGAGGAAATCCCTGATTTAGGTAAAAACATTTTTCATTGAAGAAGACATTGTGGAGTTTATCTGATGACAGTGATGGGGAAGAAACGTCAATTAACAGTGATGTCACGGAAGAAGTTGACTGAGTTTTGAAATCAGTGGAACACAACTGGCCAAACAAGTTGTGCAAACTAAACAGAAATGACACATGACGTCTTATTTAATAAAAGGGGTTGCAGTCTGCCGTGACGCTTTCATCCATGTATACGGGTAAGAATCTAGCTACAGTTTCAGATATTATACGTTTCTAAGTTAGTCAGTTGTTTTCATTACAAGTTAAAGCTTGCTGTTAGCTAGCCAGCTAACATTGAACCTATTTGGTTAACCTTAGCTAGCTATGACATTTGGTTTGTATTGTTACTCGTAATGTTACTACTCTGGATTGGGATTATAGTAATTTTTTTTAGCTAACTAACATTAACATGACATGTCTAAACCAAAGACTCCAAGTTAAAGCTTGCTGTCTAACATTAACTTACATGTATGAAGTGTGTAATGTTAGTGATGTTTTCTCAGAATGCCATTTTGCATGGTTATAGCCTAATGTTAGTTAGCTAGCTAACTTTGAACCGATTTGGTTAACTTTAGCTAGCTATGAAAAGCTGTTTGTATTGCTAGTTAATGCTTGCTGTTAGCTAGCCAGCTGACATTACGTGTCTGAATTTCTCAGAATGCCATTTCACATCTATTGTATAATAATGCTAAAATATTTGTCTGGAGTTTCTTTCAGCATCAGTAGAACACGCCTGACTCTCCACCAGTCATACAAGGAGAATGGCCTAATAACTCCCATCAGAAAGAGAGCTGGCCTAAGCAAGTAAAGGCAGCAGTGCGGTCATCAACGACATGCACTATTTCTTCACCAACTACAGAGTTGGGGAAACATGTGTGGACCTGAATTGTGATAATTGCAATGGCCAAAACCTTCCTCCCATAGATGGTCTGCCTCTACAAGCACCACCTGGACAAGACACAGCTAGACAAACTTGTCTTTTTTGAGAAGATCAGGGAGTTTTGCAACAAAGAGGCTACGGACATCACATGCCCTGCACCGAAGTCAAGAGCAGGACAGAAACAGGCTCTTAAAACACACCATACATTGCTGCTACAATAGTTTTTTTAAAATCCTGCTACTCAGCCACTTTGCCCCTGTTTGTATGCATATAACTACCTCGTCTATCAATGATATAGTTATTGATATTGTTCTTGTACATACAGTCGTGGCCAAAAGTTGAGAATGACACAAATATTCATTTTCAAAGTCTGCTGCGTTAGTTTGTATGATGGCAATTTGCATATACTCCAGAATGTTATGAAGAGTGATCAGATGAATTGCAATTAATTGTTAAGTCCCGCTTTGCCATGCAAATGAACTGAATCTCCAAAAAACATTTCCACTGCATTTCAGCCCTGCCACAAAAGGACCAGCTGACATGTCAGTGATTCTCTCGTTAGCACAGGTGTGAGTGTTGACGAGGACCAGGCTGGAGATCACTCTGTCATGCTGATTGAGTTCGAATAACAGACTGGAAGCTTCAAAAGGAGGGTGGTGCTTGGAATCATTGTTCTTCCTCTGTCAACCATGGTCACATGCAAGGAAACATGTGCGGTCATCATTGCTTTGCACAAAAGGGCTTCACAGGCAAGGATATTAATGCCAGTAAGATTGCACCTAAATCAACCATTTATTGGATCATCAAGAACTTCAAGGAGAGCGGTTCAATTGTTGTGAAGGCTTCAGGGTGCCCAAGAAAGTCCAGCAAGAGCCCGGACCGTCTCCTAAAGTTGATTCAGCTGCGGGATCGGGGCACCACCAGTACAGAGGAATGGCAGCAGGCAGGTGTGATTGCATCTGCACGCACAGTGAGGTGAATACTTTTGGGGGATGGCCTGATGTCAAGAAGGGCAACAGAAGCCTCTTCTCTCCAGGAAAAACATCAGGGACAGACTGATATTCTGCAAAAGGTACAGAGATTGGACTGCTGAGGACTGGGGTAAAGTCATTTTCTCTGAATCCCCTTTCCAGAAAAAAGCTTGTCCTGAGATGACTAGGTGAGCGCTACCATCAGTCCTGTGTCATGCCAACAGTAAAGCATCTTGAGACCATTCATGTGTGGGGTTACTTCTCAGCCAAGGGAGTGGGCTCACTCACAATTTTGCCTAAGAATATAGCAATTAATAAAAAATGGTATCAACACATCCTCCAAGAGCAACTTCTCCCAACCATCCAGGAACAGTTTGGTGAAGAACAATGCCTTTTCCAGCATGATGGAGCACCTTACCATAAGGCAAAAGTGATAACCAAGTGGTTCGGGGACAAAACATCAATATTTTGGGTCCATGACCAGAAGACTCCCCGGACCTTAATCCCATTGAGAACTTGTGGTCAACTCACAAACAAAACCCCATAACCTCTGACAAACTCAAAGCATTGATTATGCGAGAATGGGCTGCCATCAGCCAGGATGTGGCCCAGAAGTTAATTGACAGCATGCCAGGGAGGATTGCAGAGGTCTTGAAAAAGAAGAGTCAACACTGCAAATATTCACATATTCAAGCCTTTGACACTTATGAAATGCTTGTAATTATACTTCAGTATTCCATAGTAACATCTGACAAATATCTAAAGACACCGAGGCAGCAAACTGTGAAAAATATTATTTGTGTCACTCTCAAAACCTTTGGCCACGACTACTGTATATTTAATTTATATTGACACTTTCTGATATTGCTAATTGTTACGAATCCCTTTTGGCCCGACAGTCTAGGGGGGATGGTAATGAGACCCGTAACATAACTCATGCAAATTATTATTGTGACAAAGTAAAAGTGTGCACGAAATAACCACGACAACAGAAGTCTACCGTCAAACTCTAGGTTTATTTATAAACACACAGTAATGGGGGGGAGCAGGAAAAGGGGCTGAGCTGGACCCAAGGAAAGAAACAATAAGTATTCAAAAACACCCCTAAGCTAGACTAGCCTACTTTAACAACAGCTAACTAACTAACCAAAAATACAGTGGGTGGTCCGCCCAGTTCTAACTAGTGTATTTAACAAAGTTCACCTACGGGTAGTGTATGCCCATGGGCGATTTGTCTTGGTTTCCCCCTTTTCCCACCAGCAACAAACAAACACCATAACCAAAAACAATACTCACAGGTGATGACAAAGTGCTATGAGGTGCTTAAACAAAAGAGAGGTTAAGACAAAGCGAGAGTGAAACACAGCGACCTACAGACATGGCATTTACAGAGAGATTGAGCTGAGCTTTGCTGAGCTCTAGAACAAACAAATGATGGTTTTTAAACCATGGGGAAGGAACTGTGATAGATCAGGAAATAGGAGGTGTGTCTTCTGATGATTGATTGGGGAGTGATGATTTTCACCTGTGAGGGGAGAAGGAGAGAAAACACACACACACACAGGATACACACACACACAGGATAACTGTATCCGTAACACTAATATGCAGGTAACCATTTGGCTGTACCGTTTACACCTTCTGTAGGGACCCATCCACATAGCAACACTTAGCAAAGTATTGATATGTCGTCGTAACATGATTGTGACATATCACACAAATATCATGTGACCGTATCAAGTGTCCACCACACAAATATATGGCGCATGCATCTGTTTGTGTACTGTATATGTGCACCGCACTCTGGTTTCAACTCAGGTTGCATGGCCTTACCTTAGTATTCCATACATATGTGATACATGCATGTGTAAGAGTATATAAAGTATGCTAATCTACTGGTGTAAAGGCATTTGGGCAGTGGTGTAAAAATACTTTAATGTACTACTTAAGTATTTTTGGCAGGTGTCTGTACATTACTTTATTTATATTTTTGGCTACTTCTACTTCACTACATTCTGAAATAAAATAATGTACTTTTTACTCCATTTTCCCTGACTCCCACAAAATCTAAATTCTGTAGCCTAAAGATAATCTAGTAGTTGCAATATGTCCTACTCATTCCTCTCATTAGGTGTTATTGTTAGTCTACTGTACAACTAGGCCGTCTTGTCATTTAGGAGACCTTGAAATTTCAAAGCGTCTTCTGCAGAAAATAAACAACTTGACTGGACTCCCATAAGCTCCTCTTCCTATTCCCAAAGCTAGGCCGGGTCAATAGACTTGCTCATGAATAAGCTTGTTAAAAAAACACACGTATTCCCTTGTGGTGGAAAGCAGCTGCATTTTTTTGTTTTCTGCAAGGACTCTTTTAGGAATCAATCCCATATCGATGTATTGAGTTATACTGTCTCTGTGCTTCTAATGGAGGGAGCACTATGTCCAGCCTCTGAGACATGTTAATGATGATGGCCATCCCTGAGAGGGGTAGATCACTGGGCCATTGAAGGGCCATATCCATTCTTCTCTAATGCTTTAATGCAACCGCTGGCCCTTTATGGAGCCGGCCAGAGGCTCTTTTATTCATACACCAAAAAAAAATTAAACTAAGCACTCCAGATTTAGAATTTGAAGAGTGAATGAGTGATGTTGGCCTCTGTCCAGGTGTCCTACAATGTAGTGATTTCGCTCTCTGCCGTTTTGTATGGGCTCTTCATCCCATCAATCACCAGAGTTCTGTTCTAGAAATGTCCTGCTATGTTATTGTGTGGGAGGCTTCCTTCGGTTCTGTGTTCTATTGGTTCATATAGGATTTTCCTCCCCTTAATGCATGGCCTAAAATAGGGAAATGGTTAAGGCCTAGCCTACTTCACGAGATGTACCAGCCCATCTTGACAAGGTGTTAAGGCCATTGTCAAGTTGTTATAATTATTTCAGCTCTGCCCAAACTTGAAAACAGCTTGAAGGATGCAAAGGGACAACTCAATTCCTTTGTGTTTTAATTATGGTTTTGATGCCATTTGTTGAATAGAGTAGTTAAATGACAGAGGAATAGGGAATAGGGTGATAACCTTATACAGAGAATAAACATGCTTTATTTTACACAATAAACAATGCATGACACCGCAACAAAGCATGGCTTTGAATAAAGTAAACATTTAAACATTTGAATCTAGCACTTCAAGCAATTACTTCTGCTGTCAGAAAATATCCACAAAAAAGTCACCACTCCTACCAGAGTTATACATGTAAATTGTGCTAAGCACTGGATGCAACATAAATCATTCCAAACATTACATACCAGTTGCGTCTTTAGGGTTGAACAGTGAGCTGTTTATATGTTGAGGACCCAAGCAAAGCTAAGCCCAAACATTTTATACCCATGCTTATCTGCCAGGTGCGCATGTAAAAGTAGTCCCTCCAGAAATCCTGGCTCAATTTTTTTAGTTCCACCTGTGTTTTGGGTTATCTGCCCTCTTGAGGCCTGGAGTTCTTTAAAGGAAGAGCTGCCATTGTGCTCATGTTTTGAGTGTTCTGTTTTTTTTGACGCAACAGCCATTTTGTGGAATAGCAGAGATTTGTCCATAGAGGCCCGAGACAGGATTGTGTCGAGGCACAGATCTGGGGGAAAGCTATCAAAAATTGTCACGGTGGCTTACATCATTCTTACATGGTACAAGTTTGGAACCACCAAGACTCTTCCTAGAGCTGTCCACCTGGCCAAACTGAGCAATCAGTGGAGAAGGGCCTTGGTCAGGGAGGTGACCAAGAACCCAATGGTCACTCTGACAGAGCTCCAGAGTTCCTCTGTGGAGATGGGAAAACCTTCCAGAAGAACAACCATCTCTGTAGCACTCTCACAAAAACCTGTGTTTGCTGCACTACTGCCAATTTTTTCCTTTTGAAAGTAAGAGCTGAGTGTGCTTCGGGGTCTGCTGAATGCCATATAGAGAAAGGAATTCTGATATATGAGCAATTTGCTACCACCCTTGGTACCCTGGCATTGTCCTTCCAAGCCACTCAGTCCTTGGCGGTGCAGCCGCACAATTTGATGCAGCTTCTGCCACAGCACTGTTGTCTGTCTGCCTTTTTGTAGGAGTACAGACAGTCACCTTGAGTGCTCCTCAGCAGTGGTTCTCAACCAGGGGTAATTGGCCTATCCAAATAAAATGTTATTGGTCACATACACATGGTTAGCAGATGTTAATGCGAGTGTAGCGAAATGCTTGTGCTTCTAGTTCCGACAGTGCCGTAATATCTAACAAGTTCACAACTACAACAAGTGTAAAGGGATGAATAAGAATATTTACTTATAAATATATGAATGAGCGATGGCCATGCTGCATAGGCAAGATTCGGTAGATGGTATAGAGTACAGTATAGACATATGAGATGAGTAATGTAGGGTATGTAATCACTATATAAAGTGCATTGTTTAAAGTGACTAGTGGTACATTTATTACATCCAATTATTAAAGTGGCTAGAGATTTAATAGTACCTGTTTTTCAGTCTTTCTGTCCCAGCTTTGATGCACCTGTACTGACCTCGCCTTCTGGATGATAGCGGGGTGAACAGGCAGTGGCTTGGGTGGATGTTGTCCTTGATGATCTTTTTGGCCTTCATGTGACATCGGGTGATGGAGATGTCCTGGAGGGCAGGTAGTTTGCCCCCGGTGATGCGTTGTGCAGACCTTATGGTTGTGTGCGGAGCAGTTGCCGTACCAGGCGGCGATACAGCCCGACAGGATGCTCTCGATTGTGCATCTGTAGAAGTTTGAGTGTTTTCGGTGATGAGGCAAATTTCTTCAGCTTCCTGAGGTTGAAGAGGCGCTATTGCGCCTTCACCACACATTTCAGTTTGTCCGTGATGTGTATGCTGAAGAACTTAAAACGCTCCACCTTATGCACTACTGTCCCGTTGATGTGGATAGGGGGGTGCTCCCTCTGCTGTTTCCTGAAGTCCACAATCATCTTTGTTTTGATGACATTGAGTGAGGTTATTTTCCTGACACCACACTCCGAGGGCCCGCACCACCTCCCTCACCACCGTCTTGTCGTTGTTGGTAATCAAGCCTACCACTGTTGTGTCTTCTGCAAACTTGATGATTGAGTTGGAGGTGTGCATGGCCACGCAGTCATGGGTTAAGAGGGAGTACAGGAGAGGGCTGAGAAGGCACCCTTGAGGATTAGCGGGGTGGAGATGTTTCCTACCCTCACCTCCTGGGGGCGGCCCGTTAAAGTCCAGGACCCAGTTGCAGAGGGCGGGGTCGAGACCCAGGGTTTGAAGGGTACTATGGTGTTAAATGCTTTGCTGTAGTAAATTAACTTCATTCTTAAATAGGTATTCATTTTGTCCATGTGGGTTAGGGCAGTGTGCATTGTGATTGCGTCGTCTGTGGACCTATTGGGGTGGTAGGCAAATTGGAGTGTGTCTAGTGTATCAGATGGGGTAGAGGTGATATGATCCTTGACTAGTCTCTCAAAGCACTTCATGATGACAGAAGTGAGTGCTGCGGGGCGATAGTCGTTTAGCTCAGTTACCGTAGCTTTCTTGGGGACAAGAACAATAGTGGCCCTCTTGAAGCATGTGGGCACAGCAGACTGGGATAGATTATGTCCGTAAACACCAGCCAGCTGGTCTGCGCATGCTCTGAGGAAGGCGGCTAGGGATGCCGCCTGGCCCAGCAGCCTTTTGAGGGTTTACACGTTGGCCACGGTGAAGGAGAGCCCACAAGTTTTGGTAGCGGGCCGTGTCAGTGGCACTGTATTGTCCTCGAAGCAAGCAAAGAAGTTGTTTAATTTGTCTGGGAGCAAGACGTCAGTGTCTGCGACGGGGCTGGTTTTCTTTTTGTAATCTGTGATTGACTGTAGATCCTGCGACATACGTCTCGTGTTTGAGCCATTGAATTGTGACTCTACTTTGTCTCTACTGATGCTTAGCTTGTTTGATTGCCTTGCAGAGGGAGTAGCTACACTGTTTTTATTCGTCATGTTTCCGGTCGCCTTGTCAGGATTTAAAAGTAGTGGTTCGCACTTTTTGTGCAAATGCTGCTATCAATCTGCGGTTTCTGGTTAGGAAAGGATTTTTATAGTCACCGTGGATACAACATCACCGATGCACTTGCTAATAAACTTGTCTCCGAGTCAGCGTAGCCTCAGACAACAACATTGATGTATATCTGGAACATATCCCAGTCCACGTGATCGAAGCAATCTTGAAGCGTGGAATCTGATTGGTCCGACCAGCGTTGAACAGCACGGGAGCTTCCTGTTTTAGTTTCTGTCTATAGGCTGGGAGCAACAATATGGAGTCGTGGTCAGCTTTTCCAAAGGGAGGGTGGGGGAGGGCCTTATATGCGTCGCAGAAGTTAGAATAATAGTTGTCTAGGGTTTTGCCAGCCCTGGTAGCACAATCGATATGCTGATAGAATTTTGGGAGCCTTGTTTTCAGATTAGCCTTTTCAGAAAATCCCCGGCTACAATAAATGCAGCCTCAGGATATGAGGTTTCCAGTTTACATAGAGTCCAATGAAGTTCTTTCAGGGCCGTCGATGAGTCTGCTTGGGGGGGAATATACACGACTGTGATTATGATCGAAGAGAATTCTCTTGGTAGATAGAATTCCTCACAATCAAATGCACTAAGTCAGGTGAACAAAAGGACTTGAGTTCCTGTATGTTGTTATGAACACACCACGTCTTATTAATCATAAGGCATACACTCCGGCCCTTCATCTTACCAGAGAGATGCTTGTTTCTGTCAGCGAGATGCGTGAAGAAACCGGGTGGCTGTACCGACTCAGATAGCGTGTCTCGAGTGAGCCATGTTTCCGTGAAACAAAGAAGGTTACAGTCTAGGATGTCTCTCTGGAATGCTACCCTTGCTCGGATTTCGTCTACCTTATTGTCAAGAGACTGGACATTGGCGAGTAGTATACTCTGACCAGAAGACTGCTCCGTCTGCCCCTGCTTTGGCATTGTTGTTTTGGGTCGCCTACTGGGATCAGATCCATTGTCCTGGGTGGTGGTCCGAACAGTGGATCTTCTTCGGGAAAGTCGAGGTAGAGGGTCCGTCATGGTCTGGGGCGGTGTGTCACAGCATCATTGGACTGTCTGCAATGACAACAAGCTAACTCAACGCTTGTTTTTAATCAGCTTCTTGATATGCCACACCTGTCAAAGGAGAAATGCTCACTAACAGGGATGTAAACAAATTTGTTCACAACATTTAAAAAAAAAAAAGAAGCTTTTTGTGAGTATGGAACATTATTTCACATTAACATTATTTCTGTATAACAAATAATTGACAATGAAGTTGGCTCTTTTACAATGGGCATCAGTGGGAAAGAATGTTTGTTTTCCCCAATTTGTGGGCGTGGTCAATTCCCCTCGACCAAATAAAATTGCTGTACAATTTTTGCTCATACTTTGATGTGACGAAGACCAATGTTGATGGTCAGACAGGGAATAAGATGCCAGCAATGTGGAATTGTTTTCTTTTGAAACAAAACCCTACATTTCCCAATTAAAGTTTCTCAATTCTGATTATCCTGAACTTAAATGATCCAATACTGTCTTCCAGTATAAAAAACATATAAGAAGCCCTAGTCACCGCTATATGGTTTTGTGTCAATGTTTATACATGTGAAGTTCCTCATCACTGCCTGGGTATATCATACTGAGTAAAAACAGACAAGAGCGCTACATGTGCTCACTGATGCATACCCTTTCAGGTTAAGTCTCTCCAGCTCTAATTTCCAGTAACAGAGTTATGGCCTTTCATGTTTTATGACTTCACCACTCGGTAACATTGGCTTTTTTCATTTTCACAATGACAATGAATGAGACCTGGCTCCCGTAGTGCATTTTTTTCTCCTTTTCTTCTTCTGTTTCTAAGGCCTATTCATAAAAAAATTGTCTGTGTAGGCCTACTTTCTCTTTTTCTACCTCAGTGGATAGATGTGTGTGTGTGTGTGTGTGTGTGCATTTGATCTATGTGAGGGGAGTAGTGTATGCATGTGATGTGTTTGTGCCCTAAGTGTGATTTTTCTTTTGCCTCTCACTCAAACCCGTGTCATTTTTGTCTTATGTTGCACCTACCCCATATTTTCCAGGAATATTCTTAACATGTTACTAAATATATCCTGAGTATTTTCAGATGTCATTATCAACAGTACAGTAAATGTAAAGCACATGAAATCAACAGTGTAATGTTTGGATTCAGTCTTCTCAGGTTAACTGTTGTGTCCTCAACTTTAGTCAAAAATGTTCCCATTATCTCCAAACTGTTCCCTTTTCAATTGCTACCATGCTTATGCATTTCATATTTCTTCTGTAAAATGCATTTCAATTTAGCCCTTTCCATATAGGCCAATTCCCATGAGTGTAGGGTTAATAGCACTGGGTAGGTAGTCTCCAGAGCGCTAATGAAGATAATTACTGTAGAACGAGTGTCTCTGGGGAGGGCAGCCTCCTGCCAGCCACTCCTCACTGCTATCTCTCTCCTGGTGCCGGCCTGCAGCGCATGCACGACTCACTACCCTAGCCACGCTAGCTTCTCCGTCATGTGTGTACTTAGCAAGCGATCGAGCAAGCTAGGTATCAACAGCCAATCCTGTACGGTCTGGAAGCTATAGTGAGCTTTGATTAGTGCACAGCGATGTATAAAGTTAAGCTTTCCCAAAGTAGGTCCCACACTGTCCCCGCTCCCTCGCCGCTGCTCGCATCGGCCAATGGTCCTCCCACACGCCCCAATGTGCTCTGTGGATCTCGTTCATCTTGAGTTAGTAATGACTTAACCTTGACTCAACAGTGACTTGACTTCGCTGTGACTTTTCCATGACTTACAGCACTTTACTGCAAAAGGAGTCGAACAGGAAATTAAATCAAATGAAAGAGAATCCTGTGAAAGTACATACTGTATGTGCCTGAAAATACTTTCAAAAGAGAATGGGAATGGCAAGAAAACTATGGAAATGCAATTTAAACGACAATCACCATGTTTTCTCTCTCGCTGGGGCTTCAAGAGTTCAAATGTTGGCACTGTAGTACTTCCTATGACAAATCACAAGCTAATCATGTGTCCCTGCATGTTGTCCCTTTTGTGGTGAAAGAAACGCACAGAAATAACTGCATTTAGGCAGAGAGAGGAGGCAATGGGATAAAAGGGCTATTTGTGAGAGTGCCCGGGTAAAGCGTGGCTTTAGACTTTCCTTGGTATAACCGTGGTTATACAGACCGGTATGTGGATGTTAGTGTACTGGGGAATAAAGTGCTGTGGGGGTGTCTCACTCCTCTATTGTTTGGTGCATGCTAACTGTCAGCGCCTGGAGGGACTCCGCCAGCCTCACTTCCTATTCAGCAGCTGTTATTTTGGGATCTTTTTCTCCCTCTTTGGTGGGAGAGACTAGCCATCCCTAATCGCTCTGAAGTGTGTTTTCTGCTCCCCCTCTCCAACTGTTCGCCAGGTACACGACAGCTGCTTTATTTATGCTGGTGTTTTTCAGGTTGCCTGGAATTAAAAGGAGTAACAAAGTAACTTTTCTCTCCTCGGCAGACTTTGTCAGAGCTTGTCAGGTCAGATTTAATATTGAGCTCCACTGGTTTTATTACCTCAAACTCATGCTAGCCTGTTAATGATCTACTCACAGATGTGAGAGCTCTCAAGGCGATGTTGGATCTGAAATGTAACCCATTCCATCCTGAAGATGTCTCCTTTCTGTTTAGTCCTCAGAGACCCAACACCACTTCTCCTTTTACAATGTTATTATTTTAAGAGGCTGCTGTTATTATGCTGAAACACTGTAGGCTAGTTATTTCTGCGGACTTCATAACACTCAGCGTGGGCTGTGAATTACTAGGGACCTCACAATACGATATCACAATACTTAGACAAGGTACTGATACAATATGCATTGGGATTCTCACGATTCCATACTGTATGTATTGCAATTTTATACTGTGATTTAAAAATATATATATACAGTGCCTTGCGAAAGTATTCGGCCCCCTTGAACTTTGCGACCTTTTGCCACATTTCAGGCTTCAAACATAAAGATATAAAACTGTATTTTTTTGTGAAGAATCAACAAGTGGGACACAATCATGAAGTGGAACGACATTTATTGGATATTTCAAACTTTTTTAACAAATCAAAAACTGAAAAATTGGGTGTGCAAAATTATTCAGCCCCTTTACTTTCAGTGCAGCAAACTCTCTCCAGAAGTTCAGTGAGGATCTCTGAATGATCCAATATTGACCTAAATGACTAATGATGATAAATACAATCCACCTGTGTGTAATCAAGTCTCCGTATAAATGCACCTGCACTGTGATAGTCTCAGAGGTCCGTTAAAAGCGCAGAGAGCATCATGAAGAACAAGGAACACACCAGGCAGGTCCGAGAAACTGTTGTGAAGAAGTTTAAAGCCGGATTTGGATACAAAAAGATTTCCCAAGCTGTAAACATCCCAAGGAGTACTGTGCAAGCGATAATATTGAAATGGAAGGAGTATCAGACCACTGCAAATCTACCAAGACCTGGCCGTCCCTCTAAACTTTCAGCTCATACAAGAGAAGACTGATCAGAGATGCAGCCAAGAGGCCCATGATCACTCTGGATGAACTGCAGAGATCTACAGCTGAGGTGGGGAGACTCTGTCCATAGGACAACAATCAGTCTTATATTGCACAAATCTGGCCTTTATGGAAGAGTGGCAAGAAGAAAGCCATTTCTTAAAGATATCCATAAAAAGTGTCGTTTAAAGTTTGCCACAAGCCACCTGGGAGACACACCAAACATGTGGAAGAAGGTGCTCTGGTCAGATGAAACCAAAATTGAACTTTTTGGCAACAATGCAAAACGTTATGTTTGGCGTAAAAGCAACACAGCTCATCACCCTGAACACACCATCCCCACTGTCAAACACGGTGGTGGCAGCATCATGGTTTGGGCCTGCTTTTCTTCAGCAGGGACAGGGAAGATGGTTAAAATTGATGGGAAGATGGATGGAGCCAAATACAGGACCACTCTGGAAGAAAACCTGATGGAGTCTGCAAAAGACCTGAGACTGGGACGGAGATTTATCTTCCAACAAGACAATGATCCAAAACATAAAGCAAAATCTACAATGGAATGGTTCAAAAATAAACATATCCAGGTGTTAGAATGGCCAAGTCAAAGTCCAGACCTGAATCCAATCGAGAATCTGTGGAAAGAACTGAAAACTGCTGTTCACAAATGCTCTCCATCCAACCTCACTGAGCTCGAGCTGTTTTGCAAGGAGGAATGGGAAAAAATTTCAGTCTCTCGATGTGCAAAACTGATAGACATACCCCAAGCGACTTACAGCTGTAATCGCAGCAAAAGGTGGCGCTACAAAGTATTAACTTATTTTATTTTAATTGTATTTTTGTATTTATTTCACCTTTATTTAACCAGGTAGGCTAGTTGAGAACAAGTTCTCATTTGCAACTGCGACCTGGCCAAGATAAAGCATAGCAGTGTGAACAGACAACACAGAGTTACACATGGAGTAAACAATTAACAAGTCAATAACACAGTAGAAAAAAAATGGGCAGTCTATATACAATGTGTGCAAAAGGCATGAGGAGGTAGGCGAATAATACAATTTTGCAGATTAACACTGGTGTGATAAATGATCAGATGGTCATGTACAGGTAGAGATATTGGTGTGCAAAAGAGCAGAAAAGTAAATAAAAAAAATAAAAAAAACTGTATAAAAACAGTATGGGAATGAGGTAGGTGAAAATGGGTGGGCTATTTACCTATAGACTATGTACAGCTGCAGCGATCGGTTAGCTGCTCGGATAGCTGATGTTTGAAGTTGGTGAGGAGATAAAAGTCTCCAACTCAGCGATTTTTGCAATTCGTTCCAGTCACAGGCAGCAGAGTACTGGAACGAAAGGCGGCCAAATGAGGTGTTGGCTTTAGGGATGATCAGTGAGATACACCTGCTGGAGCGCGTGCTACGGATGGGTGTTGCCATCGTGACCAGTGAACTGAGATAAGGCGGAGCTTTACCTAGCATGGACTTGTAGATGACCTGGAGCCAGTGGGTCTGGCGACGAATATGTAGTGAGGGCCAGCCGACTAGAGCATACAAGTCGCAGTGGTGGGTGGTATAAGGTGCTTTAGTGACAAAACGGATGGCACTGTGATAGACTGCATCCAGTTTGCTGAGTAGAGTGTTGGAAGCCATTTTTGTAGATGACATCGCCGAAGTCGAGGATCGGTAGGATAGTCAGTTTTACTAGGGTAAGCTTGGCAGCGTGAGTGAAGGAGGCTTTGTTGCGGAATAGAAAGCCGACTCTTGATTTGATTTTCGATTGGAGATGTTTGATGTGAGTCTGGAAGGAGAGTTTGCAGTCTAGCCAGACACCTAGGTACTTATAGATGTCCACATATTCAAGGTCGGAACCATCCAGGGTGGTGATGCTAGTCGGGCATGCGGGTGCAGGCAGCGATCGGTTGAAAAGCATGCATTTGGTTTTACTCGCGTTTAAGAGCAGTTGGAGGCCACGGAAGGAGTGCTGTATGGCATTGAAGCTCGTTTGGAGGTTAGATAGCACAGTGTCCAATGACGGGCCGAAAGTATATAGAATGGTGTCGTCTGCGTAGAGGTGGATCAGGGAGTGGATAAGGTGGCTAAGGGGGCTGATTAATTTTGCACGCCCAATTTTTCAGTTTTTGATTTGTTAAAGTTTGAAATATCCAATAAATGTCGTTCCACTTCATGATTGTGTCTCACTTGTTGTTGATTCTTCACAAAAAAATACAGTTTTATATCTTTATGTTTGAAGCCTGAAATGTGGCAAAAGGTCGCAAAGTTCAAGGGGGCCGAATACTTTCGCAAGGCACTGTATATATATTTATTTATTTATTTATTACGATTCGATGTTCCAAACATATTGCTCACGACATGTCTGCTGCAGAGAGACGAGAGGGAATGAGAAAACGAGTTCTGATCGGTCATGGAAATTAAAGTGCTGGAAAAGAAATGTTCTCCTTACTTAAAATGAAGATGGAGGACAAGCCAAAAAAACACAAATACTGGAGTTTTGGTGCAGGCACAGCCGACTAGCTCAAAAATATATTGTGGTATTGTCAAAAATAATCTTGCGATATCGTGTAAAAAAAAACATCCCGAATATGTTGCCGAACTGTATACATTTTTTTTCTCCAACACGAGTGTGCACTTGTTATAAAATATGTGTATGTATTGAAGTTCAGGTGAGATATTATTTAAAATGCCACTCTCACATCTGAACTTCAACACACGCACTTACCACACACACATAGCCAGTGTTCAGAGTTTAGACTACAAGGTGACTAAGAGGAGGGAAGTCCATGGAGTCCCAGAGAGAAACTCACACTTTGTGCCAATAAGTAAATGACAGGGAACTTGTTTCTGTTTGCCTCATGGAGCTTTGGAACATGTTCCTCTAAAGTGAAGTCGACATGAGAGCGAGAATGCAGTGTGTTAGCTTTTTAAACAAGGACATAGGCCAGACAGTCACAACACACAACTCACCCACTAACACGCAACACTGCCTCCACTCACTTATAACATGCAACACCTAACACTACTAGATGAGGAACAAACCACCAGACTGAATACTGGTTGTTACTGTGTTTCTAAAAAAAGACCCCAGAGAAGTTTCACGAGAGGGTCAGCTCTGAGCTCAGTCTGTGGCTTTGAATAACTTAAGTGTGGGTAAATGCGTTGCCCAAAGTAGGACAAGAGAAGGGTTTTGAATGGAAGCAGTGGACGCAAAAAGCAATTCATATTGTATCTGGTGCCCTGCCATTGAACTGTTCTACTCCAGTGAGACAGACCGTCTGGCCATTATGACTGTAGGATGGCGCAGTGTGCCACTGCCATGGGGACTGATGTCATTTTTGTTTCACCCTAGAACTCAGACACTCCCTTCAAAGAAAGAAAATAGGCCTACTTGTGGAAGACGATTCCTTCCAGGCAGAGCCACAGGACCCGCATATGCCCCTCATTATTCAGTGATGTAAGGGAGACTAATCAGCATACTGTAGTAGGCCTAGACCACTTCCTATGGACGTTGGGCGTTTCTGCCCTAATGAAGTCTCCACTGCGCCTTACCTCGAAGGGGGTAGCAGTGAACAATGCATGCAATACAATACCCCCCTGTGGTTTACATATCTTTCCACACTAAAAAGTTGGAATAATACTGTGAAATTCTGAATATGATAATAATGCTATTTTAGTTTAAGAGCTGTTTGAAAAGACGGCCTGAAATATCAGCCTTGGTGGGATGACGTTTTGGTAACATCACCATGCAGTAAATTAGTTAATAGACCAATAACAAAGAGTTTCAAACCTCTCTGCCAATAACAGCACATTTTCAGTTTCCCCCTGACTAATCCCACCCAGACAGTCCTAGCAAACTTCCTTGCTTTAGAAATTGCCCTTTTGCTAAGAAGCTATTTTTTTTTAATTCTGACCATTTTAATTGAGGAAGATACTTAAGTACAGTAAAGGTACTTAATTGTTACGCAGAAATTATTTGATAAAAGGGATAAAATGGATGCATTCATTCTTTAGAAAGTCGTTTGGTCTATGCACAATGTACTTCTTATGAATGCACATACTATTTTCTTTCATAAACTACTTAAAACTAATTGAATGGATGACTAGAAGGGTAGATTTGAACACATTGATTTAAATAAGTCTTACTGTGGGCTATTGTTGCACATTTTGGAGAATATTCAGAGGTGGAAACTTTCCATGGGAATTAACGGGAATATATTTATATATTATAGTTTTTTTACATTGGATATATTTACCATATCATATGGAGACAGTAGTAGACATAATTGCTAATTATTAAATCCTTCCAATAGAAAAAAAAAACTTTAGTTTAATTAAATAAGTTGACTCTTCAAATGGTATGATTTCACTGAACAACAAAAGGGAATATTGAATGATCCCCCAAATGATCCATCGCATCTCCCAAAAACGTTTTCAACATACATCTGTAAAATGATAGTCTAGAAACTAAAGGGGAAAGAGCCTCAGATCCACCAAGTCCCTTCCACCAGGTGGCTGATGAGATGTTGGCACGACTGCCATATTGCATATCCATCCCAAAGCCCTTGCTTGGAAGTGTACTTCGCCCTGACTGCCAAGAACCTTGCCTCATCCAGACCAAGGTGGCAAACACGTAGAGATGACACCATAGGCCTTGTTGATCACCAGACAGGATGCTCTTGTCTACTTGGGGTCCAACATGTACGGTGTATGTGCTTCATTTTGATGTATTTCAGAACTGCAGTTTTCTGCTTGAAGCAACATTGAAAAACAAGGGCAGTACGGATTTTCTTCTTACATCTGCAAGCAGAGTCTGGTCATCAGACAGGATGGCATTGTCTCCCTCATTCCGTGCGATGGCGTTGCTGTAGGTTTCAGGAGTTTCAGGCTGCTTACCACTCTCTCCCAAAATAAATCATCCAGGAGGATCCTCTTGATGGGGATGTACATATCGGTAGACTGTGATATGGCCAACTCTTGAGAGACTCCTTCCCCTCCAGGAGGGAACAACATGATGACAATACCACCCCAAAGGGTGTTGCTGGGCAGCTTCAATGTGGTGCTCTTATTCTTCTCACTTTGCTTGGTGAGGTAGATTCTTGACTGTAACTTGATGACTTTTCACATGCCTAACCATTTCCTTTGGCTCTCTTGTAGAGTGTATCCATTGTTTTCAGTGCCATGATGTCCTTGAGAAGCAGATTCAATGCATGAGCACCACAGCCAATGGGTGACCAAGCAGCCTTCACGGTCGCAGAATTGTCTGTCACTAGTGCAAATACCTTCTGTGGTCCAATGTCATTAATGACTGCCTTCAACTCATCTGCAATGTAGAGACCGGTGTGTCTGTTGTCCCTTGTGTCTGTGCTCTTGTAGAATACTGGTTGAGGGGTGGAGATGATGTAGTTAATTATTCCTTGCACACAAACAATCGACCACCCATCAGAGATGATTGCAATACAGTCTGCTTTCTCTATGATTTGCTTGACCTTCACTTGAACTCTGTTGAACTCTGCATCCAGCAAATGAGTAGATAAAGCATGTCTGGTTGGAGGGGTGTATGCTGGACGAAGAACATTCAGAAATCTCTTCCAATACACATTGCCTATGAGCATCAGAGGTGAACCAGTTGCATAAACAGCTCGAGCAAGACTTTTATCAGCATTTCTCTGACTACGTTCCTCCATTGAGTAAAAAAAACTTCTGATTCCAGGAGGACCATGAGTTGTTGCTATCGATAAGGTGTCTGATTCATAATTTTCACCTCGAATAGAAGTAGAGGTACTTTTGTCGGAGGTTGCTTGTAGTGAGGGAACTTTATGCACTTGGTCAGATTCTGTATCTTTGTTGCATTCTTCTCCTATGATTTGGCACAGTATTTGCAAATGTACACAGCTTTTCCTTCTACATTAGCTGCAGTGAATGTCTCCACACATCAGATAGTGCTGTGGCATTTTCCTGTAAAGATTAGAGAAAAATGAGTAAAGAAACAACAAATACAATTCCATGTCCAGATAAATAGTTAAGCAGCTAGATTAAACAACTCCTTTTGTAAACTAAATGTTTTAAAATGAAGCATGTATGGAAACAGGTGACTTAACATTCCTCAGTTAGCGGCTCAAACAAGCTAAACCCACATGGTAGCAAAAACTAACTAGCAGAAATTGTTAACAAGATAGAAATGATTTTAAACAGATTTTGCTGTAGGCTACTATTTAGTTGGGTGGGCTCAATACATTTACATTACATTTAAGTCATTTAGCAGACGCTCTTATCCAGAGCGACTTACAAATTGGTGCATACACCTTATGACAACCAGTGGAACAGCCACTTGCATCTAAATCTTGTTGGGGGAGAAGGATTACCTACCCTTTACTTACCCTATCCTAGGTATTCCTTGAAGAGGTGGGGTTTCAGGTGTCTCCGAAGGTGGTGATTGACTCCGCTGTCCTGGCGTCGTGAGGAGTTTGTTCCACCATTGGGGGCCAGAGCAGCGAACAGTTTTGACTGGGCTGAGCGGGAACTGTACTTCTCAGTGGTAGGGAGGAAAGCAGGCCAGAGGTGGATGAACGAGTGCCCTTGTTTGGGTGTAGGGCCTGATCAGAGCCTGGAGGCTGAGGTGCCGTCTCCTCACAGCTCCGTGGCGAGCACCATGGTCTTGTAGCGGATGCGAGCTTCAACTGGAAGCCAGTGGAGAGAGCGGAGGAGCGGGGTGACGTGAGAGAACTTGGGAAGGTTGAACACCAGACGGGCTGCGGCGTTCTGGATGAGTTGTAGGGGTTTAATGGCACAGGCAGGGAGCCCAGCCAACAGCGAGTTGCAGTAATCAAGACGGGAGATGACAAGTGCCTGGATTAGGACCTGCGCGCTTCCTGTGTGAGGCAGGGGGTGGTACTCTGCGGATGTTGTAGAGCATGAACCTACAGGAACGGGACACCGCCTTGATGTTAGTTGAGAACGTCAGGGTGTTGTCCAGGATCACGCCAAGGTTCTTAGCGCTCTGGGAGGAGGACACAATGGAGTTGTCAACCGTGATGGCGAGATCATGGAACGGGCAGTCCTTCCCCGGGAGGAAGAGGAGCTCCGTCTTGCTGGAGGTTCAGCTTGAGGTGGTGATCCGTCATCCACACTGATATGTCTGCCAGACATGCAGAGATGCGATTCGCCACCTGGTCATCAGAAGGGGGAAAGGAGAAGATTAATTGTGTGTCGTCTGCATAGCAATGATAGGAGAGACCATGTGAGGTTATGACAGAGCCAAGTGACTTGGTGTATAGCGAGAATAAGAGAGGGCCTAGAACAGAGCCCTGGGGGACACCAGTGGTAGAGCGCGTGGTGAGGAGACAGATTCTCGCCCGCCACCTGGTAGGAGCGACCTGTCAGGTAGGACGCAATCAGCGTGGGCGCGCCGGGAGATGCCCAACTCGGAGAGGGTGGAGAGGAGGATCTGATGGTTCACAGTATCGAAGGCAGCCGATAGGTCTAGAAGGATGAAGCAGAGGGAGAGAGTTAGCTTTAGCAGTGCGAAGGGAGCGCCCTCCGTGATACAGAGAAGAGCAGTCTCAGTTGAATGACTAGTCTTGAAACCTGACTGATTTGGATCAAGAAGGTCATTCTGAGAGAGATAGCGGTAGAGCTGGCCAAGGACTGACACGCTCAAGAGTTTTGGAGAGAAAGAGAGAAGGATACTGGTCTGTAGTTGTTGACATCGGAGGGATCGAGTGTAGGTTTTTTCAGAAGGGGTGCAACTCTCGCTCTCTTGAAGACGGGAGGGACGTGAGCCAGCGGTCAGGGATGAGTTGATGAGCGAGGTGGGAGTAAGGAGAAGGTCTCCGGAAATGGTCTGGAGAAGAGAGGGAGGGGATAGGGTCAAGCGGGCAGGTTGTTGGGCGGCCGGCCGTCACAAGACGTGAGATTTCATCTGGAGAGAGAGGGAGAAAGAGGTCAGAGCATAGGAGTAGGGCAGTGTGAGCAGAACCAGCGGTGTCGTTTGACTTAGCAAACGAGGATCGGATGTCATCGACCTTCTTTTCAAAATGGTTGACGAAGTCATCTGCAGAGAGGAGGAGGGAGGGGGGAAGGCATTCAGGAGGGAGGAGAGGGTGGCAAAGAGCTTCCTAGGGTTAAGAGGCAGATGCTTGGAACTTAGAATGGTAGAGTGCTTTAAAGCAGAGCACAGAGGAGGAAAATGTGGCAGAGGAGCAGCGAGCTCCTGGCTGAGCCCAGCCTCCTAGAGTCGCAATGAGTCGTCGAGCCACGGAGCGGAGGGGGAGACTCTGTCCAGAGTCAGCGATGCAGAGCTGCGAGGCCGCTGCGGCTGGCCATTTAGCAGAGGGGACGGCGCGATGGCCTCTGATCCCGAGTAGGGGCAGTGTGGAGCGTTGGGCGAGAGCTTGGGCAGGCGCAGGGTTGCAATGAGGCCAAGTGGGAAGCACCCAGTGTGATGAGGTTGCCTGCCCAGAGTGGGGGGGCGAGGCTGAGAGGAGTGAAAGAAGGAGGCAGAGAGCGAGTCGCTGCAGTGGAGGAAGCAGTCGCCCAGAGAGGAGTCAGCCAAAGGAGCTATCGTTGCTCCATTGATGAATCCTCCAAGGGAACCTGGAGGGCTTACAATGATAAGGAGGCTGGGTTGAGCGGCTGAATCAGACAGCATGAGCCAGATTGCATGGGTAAGGGGAGAAAGAGAAAGACACTGGGGGAGAGACCACCAGTAGAAGCTCCGGTGCAGGCAGGAGAGAGCAGTAGGAGTAGCAGCGTTACCCTGTGGTGATCCATGCCTCTGCCAGTCAGACTGAGGGAGGCATAGCCGATGAACTCCCTGCTGCCTGTGCCATCGAGACTCACGTGTCGACGCTGCTGGGACCACCAGGCAGGTCGTGCCACGCGGCATGCTATGAGCCTCAGGCAGAGGAGAACAGGGGATTGACATAAAGCTGACAGGCTACAGAGCGCTAATGGTGAGATTGGTCGTTCTAATGTTCAGTTAAGTTAGTGCTTACGTATATTGACCGTGATTAAAATGAGATATACCGCTAGGCTGGTAAAGCAAAGGGACACCACTAATCGTCGCTCCGTTGAGCGTAACGGTTCTCTACAAAGCCGCTATTCGGGGAAGGCCGGTTAGTTAGCAGTACAGCTTACGTTACGCTGAGTTAAAGAACGACAATAGCTGGCTAGCTTAACTCAGTGAACAAGATACCCACCCAAGGTTACACTAAACCATACAATACTTGAACAAAAGACGTTGGCGTGCCAACACCGAACCACGCATTGAAAGCGAATAATCTGCGTGCGCAGCCAGCGTTAGCTCCTGGCTTAATAGCAGCGCTGATACGAGTAAGATGAAAGACGATAATATACACTGATATATGACGGTTATGTAGCTAGCTACAATGGCTAAGACATACAACATAACCAACGTCGCAGCTGAGTTGAAAATAGCATCGATGAAGTGATGCTTGACTGCGGCGCAGCAGTTTACGCGTTAGCTGGCTAATATGAAGGCAGCCATAGGCACAAATATATACTGATGATAAGTGATCGTTATGAAGAATTGCTAATGAAATGTAATGAAAAAGCGCGTTGCCTGCAGGCGTGCATCTGCTGCAGCTGCACGATGTGATGGAAGAGTGGTAGGCCGCAATCCAAAATTCTGCCACAAGATCTGTAGACCGTCTTTATACACTGTAGGTTCATCATAAATCTGGTCTGGTCTCTTGCATTTAAGCAGCCCCGCCATTTCTGGTACCTCGCGAATTCCTGAAAGCTACCTACTCTTTCGCAACCTCAGCCGGGCTGGTCCTTACATCTTCACATCATGCAGCCTGTATCGTGGCATGTTGGCAAGAGTGTACTAGCCGTCTCGTTTCCCGCAGTTGTGGCCGAGTTCCTTCGTCGATTCACAAGATGGCCTGCGCTCAGCCTGTTTCCTCGAATGACGGAGAGCCTCAGCAGTTGCCTGAGAGTTAAGAGCTGTTTGCCTTGTCACGCACACTGTCAGATGGCAGCAGCCTCTCCTTCCACTCCATCACCTTATCAGCCTTCAGTCAAATTCATTCAGTCAGGATTCATTTTTTGTGATGTCTGAAATATGGCTTGTTTGATCAGCTCCCCTCAGACTTGCCGTTGCTCCTGAGGACATGGGGCTTCTGTAGTGATCACGACGATTACGCTGCTGGACACATAGGACGGAATAAGAAAAGAGAAACCACTGCTCTGCTTCGAAAGCGCCAATATCTGAACTGAGCGACGCTGAAAATGTTTTGTGACTATCACCAGCGGACAATGAATTTTTTGTTGTGCAAAATATAAAGTTTTTGGCAGATTTCGATCTTTAAGTCTGGGAAATTGGCACAGTTTAATATATATATATATATTAAACTGTGCTGAATTTCCAAGACTTAAAGTCAAATCTACTTAAAAACTATATTTTGCATAACAAAAAATTCCCATTAGTCCACTGGTGATAGTCCTAAATGTTTTGCTTGTCAGCAGTCAAGTTCAAGATATTGTACTTTCAAGAAGCAAAAAGAGTCACTTGCCACATGATAATGCATTTTGCAAATGATAATTAATTTCTCTTTCTTATTCCATCCCTGCTTATGAACGTGTGTGACTCCAGCAGGCGTAACTCAGCCGTGATCCACTACAAGCCCCGCTGATGAATACGAAGGCCTCCTGGTGTAACAAAGTCTGAGGGGCTGATCAAACAAGCCATATTTCAGACATCCTTTAAAAATGAATCCTGACAAGTAAGGGTTGCGGAAGGCTGATGCAGATGAGGAGTGGAAGGGAGGGGCTGCTGCCATCTGACTTAGTGGTGCGAGGGTCTGACAAGGCCAAACCGAAGCACTAACTCTCAAACAGAGCTGCTCTGGGAGTCTCTCCATCATTCATGAGAAGAGGAGAGAGGAAACGGGCTGAGGAGCACTAGGGCCATCTCAATGGCATCCACGACCAACTGAAGGAGGAACTCTGACCCTGCTTAACCTCAGGGGAAGCAAGGCAACAAGGTCAAACCCACACTTCTTATAACACATATCTACAGTAGGCTGCATGACAGTGTGAATATCAATAAGTTAGGCCCACAGTAGGGGTTGCAAAGGGTCGTAGAACTTTCCAGGAAATTCACGGAAATCTTTACCAAGGGAAATTAAGCCGGGAATTTTGGTTAAATTCTTCAAAGTTAGTTAGTTTATAACGGTGAACCTTTTTGTGGGATAAAACATAAGGCAATTCTAGGTCTTGTGGCAAATTTTGGTTAAACTTATCCCCAATTCAATGGAATTGCAACCTCTGCACACACCGTGGCACTCTTCCATCACATGTACAGCTGATTCTCAAGCTCTTGCACAGTAATGATATGGTCTGTTTCCTCGTTCCGGCTTGAGCGAGCGGTCGCATTCGCACTTCGCTCTGCAGGTTGTATAACTTTTTCATTACATTTCATTATAGTACAACGGTTGATTTGTCTAATCTTAGCAATTCTTCTTAGCTAGCTACATAGCCGTCCTTGTATCAGAGATAATTGCATAATTATCGTATTTCGTCGCCCTAACGTAGCCTTCACTGCTATTCGCCCAGGAGCTAGCTAACGCTAGCTAACGCACACAGATTAGCATCACTGTAGTGCTATTCACTCAACTGTACGACTTGATTAGTTTACTGTTAGCTAGCTACATAATCTTAGCCATTCTTCTTAGCTAGCTACATAGCCGTCCTTGTAATCAGAGAGATAATTGCATAATTATCGTATTTCGTATTTCGTCGCCCTAACGTAGCCTTCACTGCTATTCGCCCAGGGGAGCTACAACGCTAGCTAACGCACACAGAGATTAGCATCACTGTAGTGCTATTCACTCAACTGTACGACTTGATTAGTTCAGTGTTAGCCAGCTCCATAGCTTCTGTCTTTGTCAAGATACTGTGTATTTTAGTGTGTAGCCTTGGAGTGATTATCTTAATTCACTGAGGTTCGCTAGCCAGCTATTGTCGTTCTTTTAACTCAACGTAACGTAAACAACACTGCTAGCTAGCCAGCTAGCCTCGAATAGCAGCACTGTAGAAATTATTACACTCAACGGAACGACTTGATTAGTGTAGTGTCAACAACGCAGCTACTGCCAGCTAGCCTACTTTAGCAGTACTGTATCATTTTAATCATTTTAGTCAATAAGATTTTGCTACGTAAGCCTAACCTAATGAACATTCGAGACGTGTAGTCCGCTTGTCATTCAATTTCCCTTGCATTAGCGTAGCCTTTTCTGTAGCCTGTCAACTATGTGTCTGTCTATCCCTGTTCTCTCCTCTCTGCACAGACCATACAAACGCTCCACACCCGCGTGGCCGCGACCACCTAACCTGGTGGTCCCAGCGCGTACGACCCACGTGGAGTTCCAGGTCTCCGGTAGCCTCTGGAACTGCCAATCTGCTGACCAACAAGGCAGAGTTCATCTCAGCCTATGCCTCCCTCAGTCCCTTGACTTCTTGGCACTGACGGAACATGGATCCACAGATAACACTGCCTCCTACTGCTCTCTCCCGTCCGCCCACGTGTTCTCGCACACCCCGAGAGCTTCTGGTCAGCGGGGTGGTGGCACGGGATCCTCATCTCTCCCAAGTGGTCTTTCTCTCTTTCTCCCCTTACCCATCTGTCTATTGCCTCCTTTGAATTCCATGCTGTCACAGTTACCAGCCCTTTCAAGCTTAACATCCTTATCATTTATCGCCCTCCAGGTTCCCTTGAGAGTTCATCAATGAGCTTGATGCCTTGATAAGCTCCTTTCCTGAGGACGGCTCACCTCTCACAGTTCTGCGTGACTTTAACTCCTCCCCACGTCTACCTTTGACTCATTCCTCTGCCTCCTTCTTTCCACTCCTCTCCTCTTTTGACCTCACCCTCTCACCTTCCCCCCTACTCCACAAGGCAGGCAATACGCTTTGACCTCATCTTTACTAGATGCTGTTCTTCCACTAACCTCATTGCAACTCCCCTCCAAGTCTCCGACCACTACCTTGTATCCTTTTCCCTCTCGCTCTCATCCAACACTTCCCACACTGCCCCTACTCGGATGGTATCGCGCCGTCCCAACCTTCGCTCTCTCTCCGCTACTCTCTCTCTTCCATCCTATCTTCTCTTCCCTCTGCTCAAACTTTCTCCAACCTATCTCCTGATTCTGCCTCCTCAACCCTCCTCTCCTCCCTTACTGCATCCTTTGACTCCCTATGTCCCCTATCCTCCAGGCCGGCTGGGTCCTCCCCTTCCGCTCCGTGGCTCGACGACTCATTGCGAGCTCACAGACAGGGCTCCGGGCAGCCGGCGGAAATGGAGGAAAACTCGCCTCCTGCGGACCTGGCATCCTTTCACTCCCTCCTCTCTACATTTCCTCCTCTGTCTCTGCTGCTAAAGCCACTTTCTACCATTCTAAGTTCCAAGCATCTGCCTCTAACCCTAGGAAGCTCTTGCCACCTTCTCCCTCCTCCTGAATCCTTCCCCCCTCCCTCCTCCCTCTCTGCAGATGACTTCGTCAACCATTTTGAAAAGAAGGTCGCATGACATCCGATCCTCGTTTGCTAAGTCAAACGACACCGCTGGTTCTGCTCACACTCAGTTCTACCTCTATGCTCTGACCTCTTTCTCCCCCTCTCTCTCCAGATGAAATCTCGTTCTTAGACGGCCGTCGCCCAACAACCTGCCCGCTTGACCCTATCCTCCTCTTTCTCCAGACCATTTCCGGAGACCTTCTCCCTTACCTCACCTCGCTCATCAACTCATCCCTGACCGCTGGCTACGTCCCTCCCGTCTTCAAGAGAGCGAGAGTTGCACCCCTTCTGAAAAAACCTACACTCGATCCCTCCGATGTCAACAACTACAGACCAGTATCCCTTCTCTCTTTTCTCTCCAAAACTCTTGAGCGTGCCGTCCTTGGCCAGCTCTACCGCTATCTCTCTCAGAATGACCTTCTTGATCCAAATCAGTCAGGTTTCAAGACTAGTCATTCAACTGAGACTGCTCTTCTCTGTATCACGGAGGCGCTCCGCACTGCTAAAGCTAACTCTCTCTCCTCTGCTCTCATCCTTCTAGACCTATCGGCTGCCTTCGATACTGTGAACCATCAGATCCTCCTCTCCACCCTCTCCGAGTTGGGCATCTCTCGGCGCGGCCCACGCTTGGATTGCGTCCTACCTGACAGGTCGCTCCTACCAGGTGGCGTGGCGAGAATCTGTCTCCTCACCACGCGCTCTCACCACTGGTGTCCCCAGGGCTCTGTTCTAGGCCCTCTCTTATTCTCGCTATACACCAAGTCACTTGGCTCTGTCATAACCTCACATGGTCTCTCCTATCATTGCTATGCAGACGACACACAATTAATCTTCTCCTTTCCCCTTCTGATGACCAGGTGGCGAATCGCATCTCTGCATGTCTGGCAGACATATCAGTGTGGATGACGGATCACCACCTCAAGCTGAACCTCAGCAAGACGGAGCTCCTCTTCCTCCCGGGAAGGACTGCCCGCTCCATGATCTCGCCATCACGGTTGACAACTCCATTGTGTCCTCCTCCCAGAGCGCTAAGAACCTTGGCGTGATCCTGGACAACACCCTGACGTTCTCAACTAACATCAAGGCGGTGTCCCGTTCCTGTAGGTTCATGCTCTACAACATCCGCAGAGTACGACCCTGCCTCACACAGGAAGCGGCGCAGGTCCTAATCCAGGCACTTGTCATCTCCCGTCTTGATTACTGCAACTCGCTGTTGGCTGGGCTCCCTGCCTGTGCCATTAAACCCCTACAACTCATCCAGAACGCCGCAGCCCGTCTGGTGTTCAACCTTCCCAAGTTCTCTCACGTCACCCCGCTCCTCCGCTCTCTCCACTGGCTTCCAGTTGAAGCTCGCATCCGCTACAAGACCATGGTGCTCGCCACGGAGCTGTGAGGGGAACGGCACCTCAGTACCTCCAGGCTCTGATCAGGCCCTACACCCAAACAAGGGCACTGCGTTCATCCACCTCTGGCCTGCTCGCCTCCCTACCACTGAGGAAGTACAGTTCCCGCTCAGCCCAGTCAAAACTGTTCGCTGCTCTGGCCCCCCAATGGTGGAACAAACTCCCTCACGACGCCAGGACAGCGGAGTCAATCACCACCTTCCGGAGACACCTGAAACCCCACCTCTTCAAGGAATACCTAGGATAGGGTAAGTAAGGGTAGGTAATCCTTCTCCCCCCCCAACAAGATTTAGATGCAAGTGGCTGTTCCACTGGTTGTCATAAGGTGTATGCACCAATTTGTAAGTCGCTCTGGATAAGAGCGTCTGCTAAATGACTTAAATGTA
>NC_068441.1:13908043-13985543 GCF_023373465.1 Oncorhynchus keta
AAGCAGGTTTTACTTTACCACGAGTCACAACTACTTGCAGTTCACATGCAGTGACAGTCTGCATGGTCAATGCTGCAGATGCAACAAGGTGTTGGTGAAAACTATGCTCCTTTCCAATTTGCTGAATATAATTTGTTTAACATTTAAATGTAGCCTTTATTTAACTAGGCATGTCCATCAAGAACAAATTCTTATTTAGAATGAAGGCCAAACCCGGACGACGCTGGGCCAATTGTGTCTGCCCTATGGGACTCCCAATCTCAGCTGGATGTGATACAGCCTGGATTCGAACCAGGGACGGCAGTGACTCCTCTTGCAGTGCCTTAGACCGCTGCGCCACCCGGGAGCCCAAAATTACCCTATTACCCTAAAATTACCCTATTAGTTTGTGTATCTTACAGTCTGCAAACAGTTAGTTTCTCTTCTTAGCAAGTTGTGGCAAAAATAAATTGTCAGCCGTTAATGCTAATCACCAGCTCGGTAACTAGCTAAATGTACTTAGTCCGAGCAAAGTTAGCTAACTAACACAGCCTGATACCAGTGCTGGTGTAGGCTGAAATTAGCATGTTGTTTGTGCAACGGTAGATATAGTCTAAATCAGAGAGGAATGGGGAAAGAGCGCATATTTTAGCCACATCAAAGCTATATCAAGTAAGAGAAGGTATTTAATGTAGCAACTAATTAGTGTCCATTGGAAAACACTGACCAACACTTTGGTTCCTACCCTGTCACAATAACTCTTCCCTGGCTTTTTCATTCGTTGTCATGTCAAACAACACGGTATTCAAAGTGCCCATTATATTCCAACTTTTGGTTGCCGTTTTATTGAACAGTATAAAACAGAATGGACAAAGTTCCATTTCAAAACACCTCATGTATATGTTTCCACCCTAGGGGTCATGCACCACTTGTATTATTCAAAAAAGAGAAAATACCGTCAAATACAGTCGTACTGCCTAAAATACGTAAAATATTGTGAAATTACATTTTGGCCATATCGCCCCGCCTTAATGTGGTATGTGTGTCATTGAGCACAGGCTTTCATCCCTGCTCGGGTAGCACTGGCCTTCAGTGGCTCCGCCTGCAATGGCAGGCTGAGGAAGAGTCAACCATTTGGACAACCTAAAAGTCTGTATCTGTTTTCTATCTGTGTCCGTGTGGATTTGTCTTTGTTTTGTATCTGTCTGTTCACGTGTTTGTGTGCGTAGGTCTATACACATCTGTGTGGGAGTTTTGTCTTTTGTGTACTGTCTGTGTGTATATCCTTGTGTGTGTGTGTGTGTGTGTGTGTGTGTGTGTGTTGTGTGTGTGTGTGTGTGTGTGTGTGGCGCGGGGGAGGTCTGTATGCACATGTGTGTGTCTTTGTTATTTGCCCCTGTGCCAGTACTGGGCATAGGTACACAGGGGGAAGTGACTGGGATTCCTGTCCAGCTCTGTCCCTGTCCATCTGTCTGTCTGCAGGCTGTAGCTCAGAGGTGGATTTTTCCCATTCCTTCCAGCCAACACCAAAATAAACCACAGATGTGGAGAGAGACTGTGACCGACCATTCCTGCAGAGCATAGAGCAGGCCAAAATACAAACGAGCTTTTTAAAAACTCTTTCTCAGGCCTCCTACTGCAGGATTAACTGGACTGTCAGGAGGGACAGAGTTAGACAGTGCTTAAAATGTAAGTCCTTTCGTATAGCCAAGTCTTCCTCTATTTGATTTGGAAGTAGTCGGTTACATTTAACACCAATAAACAAGCCATGAACATCATAGTCACAAAAAATACCTTCTCTCTCTGGTGAAGCTTTGCTTGGATCTGTGTTTGTTGTAGTAAGACCATGTGTTGCTCAGGGTTGGGTTGGTGTCTGTTGCTCAGGGTTGGGTTGGTGTCTGTTGCTCAGGGTTGGGTTGGTGTCTGTTGCTCAGGGTTGGGTTGGTGTCTGTTGCTCAGGGTTGGGTTGGTGTCTGTTGCTCAGGGTTGGGTTGGTGTCTGTTGCTCAGGGTTGGGTTGGTGTCTGTTGCTCAGGGTTGGGTTGGTGTCTGTTGCTCAGGGTTGGGTTGGTGTCTGTTGCTCAGGGTTGGGTTGGTGTCTGTTGCTCAGGGTTGGGTTGGTGTCTGTTGCTCAGGGTTGGGTTGGTGTCTGTTGCTCAGTGTTGGATTGGTGTCTGTTGCTCAGGGTTGGGTTGGTGTCTGTTGCTCAGGGTTGGGTTGGTGTCTGTTGGTTACCTTTACTTGAGCCCAAGCATCAGTATCAGTGAATGTTAACCTCTATGGCTCATCAAACTCAATAATAATTAGTTCTTAACTGTATTGCCTAGTTAAATAAAGGTTAAATACATTTTTAAGTGGCTAAAACTTCACTCACTTGTCTTTTATCCAAGTGCTCTGAGAGAATAATTGGCTCATCAATCCAGAGTGTTCCATGACTTGGCTGTTGATGTCAGTCCGCAGGGGCCCTTGGGAGAGTTTAGAGAGGAGCAGGGATACTCTGTGTGCTCTGTTCCTGAGTGGGTTTGGAGAAGAGCGTTTGTGTGTGCTTTACTACTGCTTCTATAACAAACATCTGAAGTTGGTTGTTAAGACTAGAAGCTTTGTTGTTCTACTCCTGGTGTTCCTCTCCTCAGGGTCCGAACACATCTTATCCCCTGAAGATATACCCAACAAAAATATAAACGCAACATGTAAAGTGTTGGTTTCGTGAGCTGAAATGACAGATCGCAGACATGTTCCATATGCTCAAAAAGCGTATTTATTTAAAATGTTGTGCACAAATGTGTTTACATCCCTGTTAGTGAGCATTTCTCCTTTGCTAAGATAATCCATCCACCTGACAGGTATGGCATATCAAGAAGCTGATTAAACAGCATGATCATTACACAGGTGCACCCTGTGTAGGGACAATAAAAGGCCACTCTAAATTTTGCAGTTTTGTCACACAACACAATGCCACAGCTGTCTGAAGTTATGAGGGAACGTGCAATTGGCGTGCTGACTGCAGGAATGTCAAAACAACATTCAATTCTCTGGCAAAAGCTTAATTTCACTACCATATGCTGCCTCCAACGTTGTTTTAGAGAATTTGGCAGTACGTCCAACCAGCCTCACAACAGCAGACCGTGTGTAACCACGCCAACCCAGGACCTCCACATCCAGCTTCTTCGCCCACAGGATCATCTGTGTCTAAGGAGTATTTTGGTTTGTAATAAAACCCATATGTGGGGGGAAAACATTATGATTGGCTGGGCCTGGCTCCCCAGTGGCAATGCCCCTGCCCCGCCATGTCAAATGCATAGATTAGGGCCTCATTTATTTATTTCAATTGACTGATTTCCTTATGAACTGTAACTCCATAAAATCGTTGAAATTGTTGCGTTTATATATTTGTTCAGTATAGTTTTGTTGTTTTCTTCCAGACACCACAATAAGATCCGCACCATCGATGGGAGGCGGATGAGAGACCTGATCTCTGTGGAAACCCTGGACCTGAGCAACAATGACATCACTGAAGTCAGAGTTCAAGGTTTCCCCGCAGGTCTCCAGATCAAAGACCTGTAAGATCATCCTCTTAGCTCTCATGTCAAACCTTCTCTCCACATTTCTCCTGTAGGAAATAAGAAATGCCGTGCCAAAGTTATCAGGATAGGTCTAATTCTTGTCCATTTGAGGATCCCTGACAATTTGCTATTTTGTCTTCCAGGTACCTGAGCAACAACAAGATACAGTTCCTGGAGGCCGGTGCTCTGGACCAGCTCTCCTCCACCCTGCAGGTTCTGAGACTGAGCCGGAACCGCATCTCTCAGGTCCCTGTCAAAGGCTTCCAGCTGCCCAAGCTCACCCAACTGTGAGTACTGTGCCATACCACCCCCACAGACACCTCTCGACTCACTGAAAAACATGTTTGTAAACTCTCCCTATTCGCCTTCTAGCTTATCCTCAACCACCATGAGAGAACAACCAAAATTGACCCTGGGCCAGTTGTTAAAGAGAGAGTGTATAGTTACCACACAGACATTGGAGGGAAAAGAACATTGGAAAGTTGGAAAAATCTATGGCGGCGAACTCGTTTGACACAGTCCCATTTGTTGAGGAGAGTGTGAACCTCTCCCCTCAAAGTGTAGCAGCATTGGTAACATCAGACTGATACCATGGCGGATTTTTGTCCACTGTCCTGTGCCCATGGTAGTCTAGCTCTCTCCTCTCTCAGAGCCCTGCTCTCTGTCATTGTCTTCACCTCCCCTACAGCATGGGGCTAGGGCTGACCCATCCTGCAGCATGGGGCTAGGGCTGACCCATCCTGCAGCATGGGGCTAGGGCTGACCCATCCTGCAGCATGGGGCTAGGGCTGACCCATCCTGCAGCATGGGGCTAGGGCTGACCCATCCTGCAGCATGGGGCTAGGGCTGACCCATCCTGCAGCATGGGGCTAGGGCTGACCCATCCTGCAGCATGGGGCTAGGGCTGACCCATCCTGCAGCATGGGGCCAGGGCTGACCCATCCTGCAGCATGGGGCCAGGGCTGACCCATCCTGCAGCATGGGGCCAGGGCTGACCCCTCCTGCAGCATGGGGCTATGGCTGACCCATCCTGCAGCATGGGGCCAGGGCTGACCCATCCTGCAGCATGGGGCTAGGGCTGACCCATCCGGCAGCATGGGGCCAGGTCTGACCCATCCGGCAGCATGGGGCCAGGTCTGACCCATCCGGCAGCATGGGGCCAGGTCTGACTAGGGCTGACCCATCCTGCAGCATGGGGCCAGGGCTGACCCATCCTGCAGCATGGGGCCAGGGCTGACCCATCCTGCAGCATGGGGCCAGGGCTGACCCATCCTGCAGCATGGGGCCAGGGCTGACCCATCCTGCAGCATGGGGCCAGGGCTGACCCATCCTGCAGCATGGGGCCAGGGCTGACCCATCCTGCAGCATGGGGCCAGGGCTGACCCATCCTGCAGCATGGGGCCAGGGCTGACCCATCCTGCAGCATGGGGCTAGGGCTGACCCATCCTGCAGCATGGGGCTAGGGCTGACCCATCCTGCAGCATGGGGCTAGGGCTGACCCATCCTGCAGCATGGGGCTAGGGCTGACCCATCCTGCAGCATGGGGCTAGGGCTGACCCATCCTGCAGCATGGGGCTAGGGCTGACCCATCCTGCAGCATGGGGCTAGGGATGACTCAGCACTCCCACTCTGGGGAGAAAAGACACATGTAACAGGAGTCTCCTCCATTGTAGACATTGCTTCCTTCTCTCCACAGCCCTTCCAGTTTTACCTGGGGGGTATTGTTCCAACAGGTGTTCCCGGTGACACTGTATCTGAGAATGCTTGTGGCAACATGGAGGACACACAAAGACGCTGTGTGGATGTTTATTGTTCAGCTGTGCTCCTGGGCTGTGATGTTAAAGCTCACACGCCAGGGGCACAGATCCACTGGTACAAAGCTATCGCAGAAGTCTTTTGATTACAGAAGGCAAAGGGATTTTTATCTCGCAGGGTCATTTGTATTTTCCCCTTTGCGTGTCCCAGTGAGATTACTCTAAGTACATTGAGAGGTTAACTGTTTACAGTCCATTCTCAACAGAAGTAGTCCTATTTTAGTTTGAGAAGTGAATGCAGATTCCCTGCCCTACAAGTCGGTGCTGTTTTGAGTATTACTTTTTTTGATGACTTCGGTGCTCCTATAGTTAACCCTAGCATGGTTAATGAAGGTTTGGGATCATTTGTTGGGGTGCCCAGGTCAGAACGTGACCCTAGTCTGTAAACCCTCACCTCAGCTGTCAGGGGTACACATCGCTGGCCACAGGTGGAATAGATACCACCCGTGGAATGCCACTTATGTTTTTGTGGGGCCGAATGGTGTTCAGGGTTTTGTGACCTACCCGCAGGTCTCTCTCTCTCTCTCTCTCTCTCTCTCTCTCTCTCTCTCTCTCTCTCTCTCTCTCTCTCTCTCTCTCTCTCTCTCTCTCTCTCTCTCTCTCTCTCTCTCTCTCGTTTTTCTGCTCATCATTGCATCTCTCTCGTTTCTCTGCTCATCATTGCATCTCTCTCTCTCTCTCTCGTTTTTCTGCTCATCATTGCATCTCTCTCTCTAACTCCTTGCTGTGTTGTCCTGTCCTCCAGTGAGCTGAACAGGAACCGCGTGAGGCAGGTGGAGGGGCTGACCTTCCAGGGCCTGGCCAGTCTGGAGGTCCTCAAGCTGCAGAGGAACAACATCAGCAAGCTCACCGACGGAGCCTTCTGGGGCCTGGCCAAGATGAAAGTGCTGTAAGTAACATACAAACATACGGCTCCTAACTCCCTGCCTAGCCTTGAGGACTAATTCAGATCAGTTGCACTCAAGAACTTGTAAGACCACTTTCTCCCTCTCCACTCATAGGAGTTTCCACTCTTAACAGTTGTTTCACAAGCAACTCTATGCTCTTCTTATGAGCTGAACTATAAAAATGTGATTGGACAACCTGTAATGTCCTTACTCTTGTTTGATACCAAACTACATTACCCCTAATGCCTAGTCTGAACCTGTTTATGTGACCAACTCCTCCCCTGCAGTCACCTGGACTACAACAGCCTGAGGGAAGTGAACAGTGGCTCCCTGTACGGCCTGTCCTCTTTGCTGCAGCTCTTCCTCAGCAACAATTCCATCTCCCACATCAACCCAGATGGTTGGAGGTTCTGCCAAAGGCTACGGGAACTGTGAGTATTCTGAGTGGCATGTCAGAAACCTCCAAACCCAGGTTAACCAGAGCACTAAAAACCTCCCAACACCTAAAACCAAAGCAGCAAAAACCTCCCAACCCTTGTAACTATAGCAACCAGCCCTACCTCATCCCCAGCCACTGAGAAACAAACTACACTGTTCATCCCCTGGCCTTCAGCTCCGGACCACAAGGTCTTACCCACAACCATCAACCTCCCGTCTCATCTCGTTGTTCCCTTACCACAACCTATACCTGAATCTGTTCCCCGTCGCGCCCCTCCGCTTACCTTCACCAGAGCTACATGAGTCGCGTAGCGTTCAATACCACATGATAAGCCTGTTTATCCCATAATAAGCGGTAGGATTGACAGTACTTAAGCCCTCTCTGTGTTCCCATCTCTCAGTCAGGTTGGTGAAGAGCACGCAACCCTCTGTTGGTATGGATACAGGGTAATTGCAGGGGGATATCCCTGTCTAATGAAGGAGATATTATTACTACGGCAACCTGTGGTTGGTTGACATACTTTAACCACTGTACTACTGTAGAGCTCCGCTCTGATCAGGCGTCGCTAACTGTACCATAAGGCTGTCTGTCAGGCTCCTGTGTGTCTGCGCACTGTGTCACTGTGTGTGTGAGAGAGACAGATTGCTCTGTGTATCTGTGTTGCCGACTCACTGCACTCAGTGCGAGACCGGGGTTATATGATTTTATTAGCGGGGCCATGATGACTGTGATATCAGAAGGATACCGGAGGATAGTGGCTCGGTTAGCCCTCTGGTGAAGCAGAGAAGCCGTCTTTATGACCTACAGGTTATTACATTCCGGATGAGACTGCAGCCTGCCTGACGGGGCATCACAGAGACTGACCACCCTGGCCCCCCTCAGAGAGGCGAAGCCCAGCCACTCACACAACAGACCATTTGAACACGCTCCCTGATAAACAAGACATATTTATCACCACTGACACGGCGTGTACCTACTTAGACAAGACCATAACTCTGGGAAAAGATGCCTTGAGAAGTGTCCATTTGTCCAACCGGAAATGTACATGCATTTTAAATGGTTTGTGTCCTGACTCCTTATCAAGCATGATAGGAAACTGCTGTGGATGAACAGATATTGAGCTGACGCCACAGTGGAAAAATACATCCAGAGGCACAAAGACATTGAATAAAGCTATATAAAGTAGAGAATAATGACGTCGGGTAGGTTAGGTTACCGTGCTGTGCCAACTTGTCCTTCTGGGTCCAAGCCTTATACTGTATGTATCTCGCACTCCTCTCCTCCTGCAGGAATCTGTCCTACAACAACCTGAGTCGTCTGGATGAGGGCAGCCTGGCGGTGCTGGGGGATCTCCACACCCTCCGTCTGGGGCACAACGCCATCAGCCACATCACCGAGGGGGCCTTCAGAGGCCTCAAGGCCCTGCGCCTCCTGTAAGTCCTCCTCCTGACTGCTCCCGGAGCACACACACCTATGGTTCCACACTGTAGACTTATCTTATGTGACTCATTTAAGAACAATACAATATTGGCATCTGCAAATGTATTAATGTGGATTCAATATTCAATATAGCTTCATTAAGCCCCTCAGGAGCCATTCAGAAAGTGAGGTTAGCTGCTGTTTGGTTTTTAGACCACTGCTTCAAAACAGATCTAGTTTGTGTCCATGTAATATTAATGTGTATCTGTTTACCAGGTGTGCATGCGTCACTATTGTCACGGTTTTAGTCTGTGAGAACTTTTATTTTGGTGCGTCTGTTTTCGTCTTCCCTCTTTGTTTGGCCGTTGGTTCCCATCGATATTGGATGCACATGTGTTCCCTGTCATTTGTCTCCCTGGAGATTCTTGCCTTTTTTTAAACGGAGCAGTGAAAAGCAGTATGGGAGAGTGACTTCTTTCCCCCCCACCCTCTATACAGACTTTGAACAGGCGGAAAGAGAGGCTTCCTGAAAGCGAAGGCCTTCTACTAACGTCTTTTTGGCCCGGGATCTTCCCAGAGAGTCAGAGAAAAGAGTCGGGCCTTTGCTTTCTCACAGTGGGGTGACAAGCCAAGGCATATGCAGGCCTTTCTCTGCTGGTGCAGAGGGAGCATTGGGCTGGGGGGAGGGGGTTCAGCTGTGTGAGAGGCCCTCTGTTTGGCTCCCCTCTCTCAGACGCTGTTTCTTTCTTCCTTTCTTTCTTGGTCTCTTTCTTGGTCTCTTTCTTTCCTTTCTTACTTGGTTGCTTTGTTCGTACCCTTTCCACCCATCCTTTTCCCCCTTTTTTTGCAGTCTTCTTTTTACTTCCTCTTCCCATTATGCTCACTCCATTTCTTCTTCGCTCTCCTTCCCTCTCTTTCGGAGGCAGGTCTAATCTAATCAGTGAAGCGCTGGGTAGGCGCGGGCCCTGGCTGTAAGGGAGCCGAGGCAGCTTTAATTGGGTAGCGCTGCTGGCCGTAGAGGCGTGGGGCTGGAGGTTCGCGGTGGGTGTGAATGCCCAGAAACGTCGAGCCTTTCAGCCGGGGGGTCAGTCCTCAGGGGCCCGCGGCCACTGCCTGCATTAAGAAGGCACCGGCCTTTCACGCTCAGCCAGCCAGAAAGAATAGTAAATTGGCAGCCGAGTCCAGCCATGGAGGAAAAGGAACCGAAGGGGATTAGGGAAGGGTGGAGAGGTTGGGAGGGGCTGTGGGTGACCATCAGACTCACAGGATTCTCAGAGTTTGAAAGAAAGTCGGCACAGGGAACAAAGCATGCGATAGAGCGGCGACTCATGTCTTTGTTCGGCTGTTGTTTTTTTTGTTTTAAATTATTATTCAAACGGGTCCTTAGGCCCAGATGACTTCAGCCGTTCGAGGTAGCGTGTCAGGAAAGCTAATTAATTGCATTCAACATGTGTTTGGAAACTTCCCGGTGGACTCGAAGTGAAAGCTGTTGTTTTATTGAGTCTCTTTCTGGCTCAGCGTGGGCATGACTAAGGTCTTTCTTCATACTCATTAGGCTCTGAGTCTGTGTTGGGACTGCCATACCTGCCACCACACTCAGGCGCTGACTGTCTGTATCCAAAGGCAATGTGTGCCCGCCAATCTCTCCATGCTGTCATGAATTATACATGATTCTGCCTGCGTTTTGTGCCTTCACCTCCCTCTTCACAAAGGAAAGAATGTGCTTGGCTGGCAGAGCAGAGCAGGAGAGAGGCGAGGTCTTTAGACCAGGTGCAGAGGGTTTGGGGGGGTTGGAGGGGTAACCCGTGACTTCCAGCCCCATCTCTGCCAAGGCTACACAGTGCTTCAGCTCTGGCAGGCCTGTTTTGCTCTCCTCCTCCTCCTCTATCTTCCTTATCCCTTCTTTTTTCTCTCTCTACAGGGAGCTGGACCATAATGACATCTCAGGCACAATAGAGGACACCAATGGGGCCTTCTCTGGACTGGACAGCCTCAACAAGCTGTGAGTATCCCCCCTCCTTCTCTCATCTCCTCTTCCCCCTCTCCCCTCTGCCCAGAATCGGTCCCTTTGAGCAGGCTGACCTGCCACTGGTAGGGGATTGTATGCAGCTCTGTGGACAGCTCCTTCAGTCCAGAGTGAAGGGGTTTCTACTGCAATTCCATAGTTCCCTTCTGAGGCCTGTCCACTGCCTATAGTCTATATCGAGTTCTCCCAGACCTGGCTTCAGACAGGACCAGCTCCATTCTATCGCTACCCTCCGGGCCCCACACGTCATTTGGAAGTATAACACTGAGAGATGACTTTAAGAGCTGCTCTGAGTTTTATTAGGCTTTTTCATGAAGTTTGCAGATTGACATTCTATCGGCAATTGGCTTGAAACTTGAAACAAGCCTGAATCTGGTTTTCATCTCGGTTTACCAAACTCTAAACTGCTATTGTGTCCAACTTCAGAGGTTGTCTGTTGGTGGGAGTTGAACTGCCTTCACTTGTTGGTTAAACTATGTCAATTTGTTTGGATCTCTCGTGTAACCTTTTAATCACAGCATCTAGACTCAATGTCAAATGTTAGTTAAAGGATGAAGAAACTCAACCACCATAAACATAAGAGTCCTAACATACTGGGGCCTAAACAATCCTATGTAAGAGCTGGTGTCCAACCAAGGCTGTTCCCTGTGTGAGTGCTAGCCTATTGAAAGGGCTTTTCTATTGGCCTGCTGGGGACGATCCTCAGCAGGTCTTTCCGTCTCTAGCCCTGCTCCTCTCTCTCTGCTCCACGGCCCTGCCTGCCTGTTGTTAGGGACTGAGAGAGGGTGAAATTGGGGGGCGGGCGCGGTCATCAACATCAAACACCACATTGGCCCGTCTCTCCGCCCCTTTTGTCCAGTGGTGTAGTGGAGCGTCCTTCCGCAGCCCAACGCTGGCACAATCCCTCCATCCCACCGGAAAACAACACTCACCAACCTTGGGAAAAAAACACAGAGAAAGAGAGAGGGGGAGGGACATCCGTGTCCTCCACACGCAATATGTCCCTCCCAAATCGGATTGTGAGGATCCCCACATGGGAGAACTTGTGCTCTAAGATTGTTCTAGGTTAACTTGTGCTCTCACAACAACCACTATTTTCCCATTTTTGTTTTAGGAGGTAAAATATATGACTGTATTGAATGTAGATACAGTGCCTTGCGAAAGTATTCAGCCCCCTTGAACTTTGCAACCTTTTGCCACATTTCAGGCTTCAAACATAAAGATATAAAACTGTCTTTTTTTGTGAAGAATCAACAACAAGTGGGACACAATCATGAAGTGGAACGACATTTATTGGATATTTCAAACTTTTTTAACAAATCAAAAACTGAACAATTGGGCGTGCAAAATTAATACTTTGTAGCGCCACCTTTTGCTGCGATTACAGCTGTAAGTCGCTTGGGGTATGTCTCTATCAGTTTTGCACATCGAGAGACTGAAATTTTTTCCCATTCCTCCTTGCAAAACAGCTCGAGCTCAGTGAGGTTGGATGGAGAGCATTTGTGAACAGCAGTTTTCAGTTCTTTCCACAGATTTTCGATTGCATTCAGGTCTGGACTTTGACTTGGCCATTCTAACACCTGGATATGTTTATTTTTGAACCATTCCATTGTAGATTTTGCTTTATGTTTTGGATCATTGTCTTGTTGGAAGACAAATCTCCGTCCCAGTCTCAGGTCTTTTGCAGACTCCATCAGGTTTTCTTCCAGAGTGGTCCTGTATTTGGCTCCATCCATCTTCCCATCAATTTTAACCATCTTCCCTGTCCCTGCTGAAGAAAAGCAGGCCCAAACCATGATGCTGCCACCACCATGTTTGACAGTGGGGATGATGTGTTCAGGGTGATGAGCTGTGATGCTTTTATGCCAAACATAACGTTTTGCATTGTTGCCAAAAAGTTCAATTTTGGTTTCATCTGACCAGAGCACCTTCTTCCACATGTTTGGTGTGTCTCCCAGGTGGCTTGTGGTAAACTTTAAACAACACTTTTTATGGATATCTTGAAGAAATGGCTTTCTTCTTGCCACTCTTCCATAAAGGCCAGATTTGTGCAATATACGACTGATTGTTGTCCTATGGACAGAGTCTCCCACCTCAGCTGTAGATCTCTGCAGTTCATCCAGAGTGATCATGGGCCTCTTGGCTGCATCTCTGATCAGTCTTCTCCTTGTATGAGCTGAAAGTTTAGAGGGACGGCCAGGTCTTGGTAGATTTTCAGTGGTCTGATACTCCTTCCATTTCAATATTATCGCTTGCACAGTGCTCCTTGGGATGTTTAAAGCTTGGGAAAACTTTCTGTATCCAAATCCGGCTTTAAACTTCTTCACAACAGTATCTCGGACCTGCCTGGTGTGTTCCTTGTTCTTCATGATGCTCTCTGCGCTTTTAACGGACCTCTGAGACTATCACAGTGCAGGTGCATTTATACGGAGGTTTGATTACACACAGGTGGATTGTATTTATCATCATTAGTCATTTAGGTCAACATTGGATCATTCAGAGATCCTCACTGAACTTCTGGAGAGAGTTTGCTGCACTGAAAGTAAAGGGGCTGAATAATTTTGCACGCCCAATTTTTCAGTTTTTTATTTTTTTTTATTTTTTTAAATATCCAATAAATGTCGTTCCACTTTATGATTGTGTTCCACTTGTTGTTGATTCTTCACAAAAAAATTGTTTTATATATTTATGTTTGAAGCCTGAAATGTGGCAAAAGGTCGCAAAGTTCAAGGGGGCCGAATACTTTCGCAAGGCACTGTATGTTGAGGTGATATCATTCTAGTATTGTTTTTATTTCCAGAATGTGATTACTTGAATAGAATGTGATTGGAAGGAAAGGCCATGTAAATGGCTATATGTGCAAAATGATGTTGGAAATAAGAGAAGATAAGTTTGATGGAAATACAATGACTTCCAGTGAGGTGTTGTTCTCCTCTGTACTGAGGTCTGTTCAGCCCATCTCCCTGTGTAGGGTCTAGAACCATGGGGCTCTGGCTGATGTGGTGGTCAGTAGAGGGCTGAGCAGAGGTGTGACATCTCTGTCAGGAGTTGACAGGTCCTGTCCATGACCAGTCATCTGCCTGGAGGCCCCCCAAGACCCTGGGTCCCTGGCTGTCCTAAAGAACACCTGATTACCAACAGGAATCTGAGAATGTTCAGCTTGGACAATTTTGGATAGAATTTAAGAAGACGCATCTTGAGTCTTAGCTCATCTACCAAACAGATGCACTCCCAATTGTTTTTGAAACATGATTTGTATTTACATTGCACAGTGTAGATTGTCGGTGGGTCCATATAGAGGGGGAGAGTAGAGGAGGCGTGACTGGATTGAAGTGTTCTGATGCAGGGGTCTGAACTCCGAACCAGCCTCCTGTGTCCACCTGCTTCTCCTGGGAAGGAAGGTGGAGAGAGGAGAGGAAGGCTGGAGGGACGGAAGCGCAGGAGAGGGAGGGGAGAGGGGTGTCTTTTGAAGAGCGGCCCAGATTAGACCCCCAGAAGGGGGCATGCTGCGTGTTCCTTGCTTGAACCGGGCCTTGACAAGGCTGCTTTTATTATTCTACAAGCTGTGTTGTCCCTCAGTGAGACAACCTGCTTTTCATGTGCCCCCCTGTCATCGCTATTAAATTCAAATAAAGATAAAAGTGGTCTTTGAAAAGCAGAGCAGGGCCGAGTCCCTCACCCTCCTAATCTCCACACAGTTCGGATTTCCAATACCTCAATCCTCTGCTCTTATCAGATTCAGCCCCACTAATTGTGCCTTTCTCTCCCTCTTCTCCTTCCCTCCCCTTACCCCATTCATCCTCTCTCTTTCTCTCTCTGTGCCTGTTTTTTCTCCCCCCTCCCTCTCCCCCATGTTCTCTCCCGTTTATCGGCGCCCTTCATGTTTGGAAATTGCAGAACTCTGTTTGGAAACAAGATCAAGTCAGTGGCCAAGAAAGCCTTCTCAGGACTGGAGGCCCTGGAGCACCTGTGAGTATCCCACAATGCACTGCGCGACCCCGAGATCGGCTGCCAAAAGTAGCTGCCTGAGAGTGCTGCTAGCAATTTAATAGCATCTTTGGAAAAGGAGAAGACGGGCAGTTTGTGGGGCCAGCTGCTTCCCTCTCGTTACAGAGGCAGCTTCAACTTTGGCCTTTTTTCCTGATGCAGGGGAACAAAGTTATTGAGCATATGGTCAGTTTCGTATAGTAAATGGAATTTATATAAGTCCCTTCACAGGCTCTGGCCATTAGGAAAAAAGTGATTGAAAAGCTGAGTATCCTTAGTCTGTGATGCCTGAATCTTTGCACCTTGTTTAAAATAAGCCCTTATAAATGAAGGCACGTCGATCCCTGGCTGGCCGTGACACAGCTGTGTGTGTACCAATGTCCCCTTTCTGTCAGTGCTGACGGGCAGCCCTCTGTTTAATGTCACCACAGGAACCTGGGAGAGAACGCCATACGCTCCATCCAGCCAGAGGCCTTCAGCAAGATGAGGAGCCTCAGGAACCTGTGAGTCCGCAATGATGAATACACCTTACAGTTGCACTCATGGAATAAGTGAATTATGTACAGATCAAAGCTAGTCTATAAAAGAGAGTGAATAGAAGTCGTTAGCCCTAACAGTGTCCCTCCTCTCCCAGGCTCATCCAGAGTGACAGTTTCCTGTGTGACTGTCAGCTCAACTGGTTCCCTGAGTGGCTGATGACCCGGGGGCTACAGACTGGCGTAGAGGCTACCTGTGTCCACCCCGAAATCCTGAAGGGTACTAGTGTCTTCCAGGCTCCACCAGAGAGATTTGTCTGTGGTGAGTAGTGGGGGGGAGGGTGGGGGGTGTACAGTTGCTTTCTGTCTGACACAGTGCAGGCAGCAGCTAAGACCAGATTGTGTTTTAGATTCCAGTTCAGGGTGTTTACAGTATATGCGTGTATTTGTTTGTGTGATTTTCCTTAAATGTCTTGATGTAGTGCGTCTTTGTTTGAGCTGCGATGTGCTAATCCTTGTTTGTCTTTATATTTGTGTGTTTGTGTTTAAACTAGACTTTTGTGTATATATCTTCTGTCACTGAGATAAGCATTATTCTTTGTAACCAAATGTTTTATCTCATTTTCTTGTCTTCCCTCCGTCTCTCCACTCCCTCCGTCTCTCCACTCCCTCCGTCTCTCCACTCCCTCCGTCTCTCCACTCCCTCCGTCTCTCCACTCCCTCCGTCTCTCCACTCCCTCCGTCTCTCCACTCCCTCCGTCTCTCCACTCCCTCCGTCTCTCCACTCCCTCCGTCTCTCCTCCCTCCGTCTCTCCACTCCCTCCGTCTCTCCACTCCCTCCGTCTCTCCACTCCCTCCGTCTCTCCACTCCCTCCGTCTCTCCACTCCCTCCGTCTCTCCACTCCCTCCGTCTCTCCACTCCCTTCGTCTCTCCACTCCCTCCGTCTCTCCACTCCCTCCGTCTCTCCACTCCCTCCGTCTCTCCACTCCCTCCGTCTCTCCACTCCCTCCGTCTCTCCACTCCCTCCGTCTCTCCACTCCCCTCCGTCTCTCCACTCCCTCCGTCTCTCCACTCCCTCGTCTCTCCACTCCCTCCGTCTCTCCACTCCCTCCGTCTCTCCACTCCCTCCGTCTCTCCACTCCCTCCGTCTCTCCACTCCCTCCGTCTCTCCACTCCCTCCGTCTCTCCACTCCCTCCGTCTCTCCACTCCCTCCGTCTCTCCACTCCCTCCGTCTCTCCACTCCCTCCGTCTCTCCACTCCCTCCGTCTCTCCACTCCCTCCGTCTCTCCACTCCCTCCGTCTCTCCACTCCCTCCGTCTCTCCACTCCCTCCGTCTCTCCACTCCCTCCGTCTCTCCACTCCCTCCGTCTCTCCACTCCCTCCGTCTCTCTCTCTCCCTCCGTCTCTCTCTCTCCTGTAGATGACCTGCCTAAGCCCCAGATCACGTTGCAGCCAGAGACCACAGTGACGGTTCTGGGTAGTGACGTGCGCCTCACGTGCACGGCAGCCAGCAGCAGCAGCTCACCTATGACCTTCGCCTGGCGCAAAGACCAGGAGCTGCTCCGTCATGCTGAGGTGGAGAACTTCGCCCACCTGCGCGCTAACCACGGGGCGGTGATGGAGTACACCACCATTTTGCACCTGCGTCATGTGACCTTCGCCCACGAGGGCCGATACCAGTGCATCATCACCAACCACTTTGGCTCCTCCTACTCCACCAAGGCCCGCCTTACTGTCAACGGTACGCTACCAGGCCCTGAAGGGTTAACGGTCTCCCAGTATGACTGGTTTATTTTTTTTAAATCACGTTTTATTTGTCACATATGCCGGATACAACAGGTACCGTACCGTGAAATGCTTACTTACGAGTCCTAAACCAACAATGCCGTTTTAAGAAAACAGAGTTAAGAACATTTTTACTGAATAAAGTTTTTTTTTAAAGTAACACTATACAAAAACAATAATGAGGCTCTATGCAGGGGGTACCGATACTGAGTCAATGTGGAGGCTATGTGCAGGGGGTACCGATACTGAGTCAATGTGGAGGCTATATGCAGGGGGTACCGATACTGAGTCAATGTGGAGGCTATATGCAGGGGGTACCGATACTGAGTCAATGTGGAGGCTGTATGCAGGGAGTACCGATACTGAGTCAATGTGGAGGCTGTATGCAGGGACTACCGATACTGAGTCAATGTGGAGGCTGTATGCAGGGACTACCGATACTGAGTCAATGTGGAGGCTATATGCAGGGGGTACCGATACTGAGTCAATGTGGAGGCTATATGCAGGGGGTACCGATACTGAGTCAATGTGGAGGCTGTATGCAGGGACTACCGATACTGAGTCAATGTGGAGGCTATATGCAGGGGGTACCGATACTGAGTCAATGTGGAGGCTGTATGCAGGGAGTACCGATACTGAGTCAATGTGGAGGCTATATGCAGGGGGTACCGGTACTGGGTCAATGTGGAGGCTGTATGCAGGGACTACCGATACTGAGTCAATGTGGAGGCTGTATGCAGGGACTACCGATACTGAGTCAATGTGGAGGCTGTATGCAGGGACTACCGATACTGAGTCAATGTGGAGGCTATATGCAGGGGGTACCGATACTGAGTCAATGTGGAGGCTGTATGCAGGGAGTACCGATACTGAGTCAATGTGGAGGCTGTATGCAGGGACTACCGATACTGAGTCAATGTGGAGGCTATATGCAGGGGGTACCGATGCTGAGTCAATGTGGAGGCTATATGCAGGGGGTACCGATACTGAGTCAATGTGGAGGCTGTATGCAGGGAGTACCGATACTGAGTCAATGTGGAGGCTATATGCAGGGGGTACCGGTACTGGGTCAATGTGGAGGCTGTATGCAGGGACTACCGATACTGAGTCAATGTGGAGGCTGTATGCAGGGACTACCGATACTGAGTCAATGTGGAGGCTGTATGCAGGGACTACCGATACTGAGTCAATGTGGAGGCTATATGCAGGGGGTACCGATGCTGAGTCAATGTGGAGGCTATATGCAGGGGGTACCGATACTGAGTCAATGTGGAGGCTGTATGCAGGGACTACCGATACTGAGTCAATGTGGAGGCTGTATGCAGGGACTACCGATACTGAGTCAATGTGGAGGCTGTATGCAGGGACTACCGATACTGAGTCAATGTGGAGGCTATATGCAGGGGGTACCGATACTGAGTCAATGTGGAGGCTGTATGCAGGGAGTACCGATACTGAGTCAATGTGGAGGCTATATGCAGGGGGTACCGGTACTGGGTCAATGTGGAGGCTGTATGCAGGGAGTACCGATACTGAGTCAATGTGGAGGCTGTATGCAGGGAGTACCGATACTGAGTCAATGTGGAGGCTATATGCAGGGGGTACCGATACTGAGTCAATGTGGAGGCTATATGCAGGGGGTACCGATACTGAGTCAATGTGGAGGCTGTATGCAGGGACTACCGATACTGAGTCAATGTGGAGGCTGTATGCAGGGACTACCGATACTGAGTCAATGTGGAGGCTGTATGCAGGGACTACCGATACTGAGTCAATGTGGAGGCTATATGCAGGGGGTACCGATGCTGAGTCAATGTGGAGGCTATATGCAGGGGGTACCGATACTGAGTCAATGTGGAGGCTGTATGCAGGGAGTACCGATACTGAGTCAATGTGGAGGCTATATGCAGGGGGTACCGGTACTGGGTCAATGTGGAGGCTGTATGCAGGAAGTACCGGTACTGAGTCAATGTGGAGGCTATATGCGGGGGGTACCGGTACTGAGTCAATGTGGAGGCTATATGCAGGGGGTACCGGTACTGAGTCAATGTGGAGGCTATATGCGGGGGGTACCGGTACTGAGTCAATGTGGAGGCTATATGCGGGGGGTACCGGTACTGAGTCAATGTGGAGGCTATATGCGGGGGGTACCGGTACTGAGTCAATGTGGAGGCTATATGCAGGGGGTACCGGTACTGAGTCAATGTGGAGGCTATATGCGGGGGGTTACCGGTACTGAGTCAATGTGGAGGCTATATGCAGGGGGTACCGGTACTGAGTCAATGTGGAGGCTATATGCGGGGGGTACCGGTACTGAGTCAATGTGGAGGCTATATGCAGGGGGTACCGGTACTGAGTTAATGTGCGGGCGTACAAGTTAATTGAGTTAATTTGTACATGTACAGTAGGTAGGGATAAAGTTACTATGCATAGATAATAAACCGTGAGTGGCAGCAGTGTAAAATCAAAGATTGCATTTGTGAATGTGTGGGTGTTTGTTTTAAGGCTGACCCCATTTAGTTGACTGGTCGATTGCTTGGTCGGTAGGCTATTGGTCGACTAAGATTTATTTAGATGAGCAGCCGCATGGTGCACAAGACACCTGTCTAATTCGCGCCTGTCTCTGTGGACTAATCCATTGCGGAGGCTACGGGATGTCACAGTCCGTCACTCTAAGACAGGGGTGGGCAACTCCAGTCCTCGAGGGCCTGATTGGTGTCACATTTTTCTCCATCCCTATCAAACACAGCTGATTAATCAACTGGGGCAAAACTGTGACCACAATCAGGCCCTCGAGGACTGGAATTGCACACGCCCTGCTCTAAGACGTGATGTTGGAGTTGTATATGGTTATATTATGTAAAAATAATGGTGCAACACTAATAAATCTAATATCACTCTATAACAAATTCACCTTCTCCCACATTGGATACGGCCGCTGTCCGCGGTTCTGAAACATATTCATCAGTCCGCCATAGAATTGGCGCCTTTCCCTGTATTACTATGTGCATAATAGCAGCAACGTTAACCATCATATTGGACTGAGAACAATGTGGCGGAGGCAGCAGAGAAGAGGAAACAGCCCTTGCCTTAACCTAATTGTCTAAGAAAATTGAGGAGAGAGGAAACTCCAATTTAATTTGGTCCATAATCAATCGCCTGACTGTTAAATATGCCTGGCATTATACATCCTCCCATACACAGTGTATTCAGAAGGTATTCGGACCACTTTACTTTTCCGTTACAGCCTTAATCTAAAATTTCTTAAAATAATAATACTTTTTCTTCATCAATCCACACAAAATACCCCATAATGAAAATGCAAAAACAGTTTTTATTTTATTTTTTGCAAATGTATTCAAAATAAAAAACTATCACATTTAGTATTCAGACTTTACTCTGTACTTTCTTGAAGCACCGTTGGCAGCGATTACAGCCTCAAGTCTTCCTGGATATGACGCTACAAACTTGGCACACCTGTATTTGGGGAGTTTCTTCTTCTCTGCAGATCCTCTCAAGCTCTGTCAGGTTGGCTGGGAAGCGTCACGGCAGCTATTTTCAGGTCTCTCCAGAGATGTTTGATCAACTTCAAGTCCGGGCTCTGGCTGGGCCAGAGACTTGTCCCGAAGCCACTCCTGCGTTGTTTTGGCCATGTGCTTAGGGTCGTTGTCCTGTTGAACCTTCGCCCAAGTCTGAGATCTGAGCGCTCTGGAGCATCAAGGATCTTTCTGTACTTTGCTCCTTTCATCTTTCCCTCGATCCTGTCTAGTCTTCCAGTCCCTGCCACTGAAAAACATCCCCACAACATGAGGCTCCCACCACATTGCTTCATCGTAGGAATGGTGCCAGGTTTCTTCCAGACGTGACGCATTCAGGCTAAAGATTTCAATCTCGGTTTCATCAGACCATAGAATATTTTTTTCTCATGGTCAGAGTCTTTAGGTGCCTTTTTGCAACTCCAAGCGGGCTGTCATTTGCCTTTTACTGAGGAGTGGCTTCTTTCTGGCCACTCTACCATAAAGGCCTGATTGGTGGAGTGCTGCAGAGATAGTTGTCCTTCTGCAAGGTTCTCCCATCTCCACAGAGGAATTCTGTCAGTGACCATCGGGTTTTTGGTCACCTCCCTGACCAAGGTCCTTCTCCCCCGATTGCTCAGTTTGGCCAGGCAGCCAGCTCTAGGAAGAGTCTTGGAGCTCTACGGAAAATTGGAAAATTGGCTTGGTTTTTCTCTGACATGCACTGTCAACTGTGGGAACTTATAGACAGGTGTGTGCCTTTCCAAATCATGTCCAATCAATTGACTTTTCCACAAGTGGATTCTAGTCAAGTTGTAGACACATCTCAAGGATGATAAATGGAAACAGGATCTGAGCTCAGTTTTAGTATTAATGCAAATGATCTGAATGCTTAAGTAAATAATGTATTTCTGTTTTTCTTTTTAATAAATTTGCAAAATATTCTAAACCTGTTTTTGCCTCGTCATTACGGGGTACTGTGTATAGATTGATGAGAAACATTTAATCAATTTTAGAATAAGTCTGTAACGTAACAAAATGTGGAACAAGTCAAGGGGTCTGAATACTTTCTGAACGCCCTGTATATGGAAAAATAAGTTTAAACATTTTGACCAATCGTTTTGTCGAAAGAACAGCGACTCTCGGGCGACCAAGTTTGTATTTTTCTTGTTTTCTGGGACAGCCCCGGTTTGTTTGTGTGTGTTTGGATAATTTCCTCTCTGTAATGTGCTGATTTTGTAGATATTTTGCACAATTAAACTCCATAACAGGGCAGAATGAGATTAGTGGTAATTCTTAGCTTGAACAAAGTCTCACTCTCTCTGTCCTTCTGCATCTCTCTGTGTGAGTTTCTCAGGGTGGAATTTCTAACAAATTGATTTAGGCTTGTTGTGGTGCTGACAGTGCCCATATATTACAAGCCCTGTCAGTTAGGCTAACCGATGCTGACTGATTGTTTGCTGTCAGTCTGGAGTTTGGTTTCCTGGCTGACCTGCCCACCCAAATGAAACCCTCTCCCAAGCCATCTCCCCAACCCAATTGAACTTCTATGCAATGATCGCAGAGCTGCCTCTCTCTATACGCAGACTACTGTGCGTAGGGCCCTGAGGCTGCTAGGGCGCCCCCGATCCCCAAACATGCAAATAAAAATGCTCTCAGTTTACTGTTGAGAAGTAGACACAAGGTGCCATTTCAAAATATAGTATTGCAGTTTTCCACTTGTTATTCACTCAATTAGCGCATGTCAGCTAATATGTCAGCTAATATTTGTTGGGATTGCTAAGTAAGGTAGTCCAGCTATCTAAACCTTGTAGTAGACCTAATCATCACTTAACTGGGCACACATTCAGTGCTCATTAATTTTGTTAGTCAATCTCACAGATATCATATGAACATGGCATAAGTCATTACAAAATGTGTAGAATTGCATGAAATGTCCTTTTTTTTAAACTGCCATACTTTCTCTACACCATTGCAAAATGGGAGGGACTGTTTTGTAGCTGTTGTGTTAACCTCAGATTTCTCTCTGTTGTGGCCAACCAAGTGTCTCATCTCCATTCCCACACAGTCATGCCTACGTTTGTGAAGACCCCTCGAGACAACACCATCCGTACGGGCACCACTGCCAAGCTGGAGTGTGCGGCCGAGGGCCACCCCACCCCTGAGATCGCCTGGCAAAAGGACGGAGGCACGGACTTCCCGGCGGCACGCGAGCGGCGGATGCACGTGATGCCTGACGATGACGTGTTCTTCATCATGGATGTCAAGCTGGAGGACATGGGCGTGTACAGCTGCACCGCCAAGAACACAGCGGGCACTGTGTCTGCCAACGCCTCTCTCATCGTGCTGGGTAGGACTTGACTGCTGGCCATGCCCTACACCTACTGACAAAATTGCCCACACCCCTTTACAGTGTTTGAGGATTCATGGTTCAGGTGACCATAATATAGATACTACTTCCGACTAAAAATTAACACTTGTAAACTGGTCTAAAGCCAGTTGTGAACTGGTCAACCTTGGTCAAAGAATGAATGGCTTCTGGCAGCTGTGGCCTTACTCTGAGTCAGAGGTCAGGGTAGAGGTCAGATGGGGGAGGGTGGGATAGGGGTACTTCACAGAGGAGTGTTTGTTACCCTTCTCTCAGGGTGGATGCCTCAGTTCTCCTGGAGGGGCTTCTATTGGAAGTGTGAGGACTGAGGCTAGTTGAGATCACATTGTCAAGTACTGTGGATGTGTAAGGGCTTGGTCTACACCACTGTATGTCGTACTGTCGTAGTGCAGAACACCTCACAGGATATGAGCGAGCAATAGCCCGCAGGAGTTGCTTTGTAGTGTTTAGTCATGTATGAGGAAAGCTCAGAGCTGAGGCGTTGTCTGGAGAGGTGGGGAGGGGACAGAGGGGGAAGGAGGGTGGGAGAGGAGGAAGTGAGATCTCTTAATCATTTTGTTTCCTGCTAAGAGGGAAAGTGTTCTGTCTAAGAGTAGGGGCGTCAAACGTTCAGCCTGCTGCACAGACCTATGGACGCTGTAGAGAGCCTGGTTCAATTGTGCTTAGGAGCCTTTTTTAAAATCTCTAAATAGTTAAACTAGTGAGGAATCTTTTATTTTTATTTACTATCATCCTAAATTAAGATATACTGATCAAAAATATAAACCCAACATCAAATAACATTTTATTTGTCACATGCACCAAATACAACGCTTACTTACAATCCCTTAACCAACAATGCAGTTCAATAAAAAAAAATTACAAAATAAAGTAAAAAATAGAATCAAAAGTAACACTATAAAATAACTAATGAGGCTATATACAGGGGGTTCCGGTACCGAGTCAATGTACAGGTTACTCAAGTTAATTGAGGTAAATTATACATGTAGGTAGTGTTATTAAAATGACTATGCATATATAATAAACAGCAAGTAGCTGCAGTGTAAAGGGGTGGTGGTGGGGGGGATCAATGCAAATAGTCCACGTTGCCATTTAACAAAAAAATGTACAGCAGTTTTATGGCTTTGGGGTAGAAGCTGTTAAGGAGCCTTTTGGACCTAGACTTGGCGCCCCGGTATCGCTTGCCATGCGGTAGCAGAGAGAACAGTCTATGACTTGGATGACTGGAGTCTTTGACAATGTTTTGGGCCTTCCTCTGACACCGCCTAGTATATAGGTCCTAGGCCCCAGGGATGTGCTGGACTTTATGCAATACCCTCTGTAGTGCCTTCTGCTCGGAATCTGACCATTTGCAACCGGTCAGGATGCTCTCATTGGTGCAGCTGTGGAACTTTTTGAGGATCTGGGGACCCATGCCAAATCTTTTCTGTCTCCTTGGGGGAAAAAGGTGTTTTGTCCTCTTCACAAATGTCTTGTGTTTGGACCATGATAGTTTGTTGTTGATGTGGACAGGAATTTGAAACTCTCGACCCGCTCCACTACAGCCAGGTCGATGTGAATGGGGCGGTGTTCAGACCTCCTTTTCCTTTAGTCCACAATCATCTCCTTAGTCTTGATCACATTGAGGGAGAGGTTGTTGTCCTGGCACCACACTGCCAGGTCTCTGACCTCCCTACAGGCTGTATCATCGTTGTCGGTGATCAGGCCTACCACCGTTGTGTCGTCAGCAAACTTAATGATGGTGTTGGAGTTTGGTTGGCCATGCGGTCATGGGTGAACAGGGAGTACAGGAGCGGATTAAGCACACACCCCAGAGGGGCCCCGGTGTTGAGAATCAGTGTGGTAGATGTGTTGTTGGCTACCCTTACAACCTGGCCCGTTAGGAAGTCCAGGATCCAATTGCAGAGGGAGGTGTTTAGTCCCAAGGTCCTTAGCTTAGTGACGAGCTTTGTGGGCACTATGGTGTTGAACGCTGAGCTGTAGTCAATGAACAGCATTCTCACATAGGTGTTCCTTTTGTCCAGGGGAGAGAGGGCAGTGTGGAGTGCGATTTGAGATTGTGGATCTGTTGGGGCGGTATGCAAATTGGAGTGGGTCTAGGGTTTCCAGGATTATGATGTTGATGTGACCATGACCAGCCTTTCAAAACACTTCATGTCTACAGACCTGAATGCTCCAGGGCAGTAGTCATTTCGGCAGTTTACCTTCGCTTTGTTGGGCACAGGGACTATGGTGGTCTGCTTGAAACAGGAAGGTACTATAGACTGTCAGGGAGAGGTTGGAAATTTCAGTGAAGACACTTGCTAGTTGGTCTGTGCATGCCCTGAGTACGCTTCCTGGTAATCCGTCTGGCCCCACTGCCTTTGAATGTTGACCTGTTTAAAGGTCTTGTTCACATCAAACAGTTGTCTGGAACAGCTGGTGCTCTCATGCATGCGTCAATGTTGCTTGCCTCGACGCGAGCATAACAGGCATTTAGCTTGTCTGGTAGGCTTGCATCACTGGACAGCTCGTGGCTGGGTTTCCCTTTGTCTGTAATATTTTTCAAGCCCTGCCACATCCGATGAGTGTCAGAGCCAGTGTAGTAGGAGTCCATCTTAATCCTTTATTGACGCTTTGCCTGTTTTGATGGTTTGTCTGAGGGCATAGCGGGATTTCGTAGAAGCATCCGGATTAGTCTCCCACTCCTTGAAAGTGGCAGCTCTAGCTTTTAGCTCGACGCGGATGTTGCCTGTAATCCATGGTTTCTGGTTGGGATATGTACGTACGGTTACTCTGTGGGCGACGTCGTCGATGCACTTATTGATGACTGAGGTGGTATACTCCTCAATGCCATTGGATGAATCCCGGAACATATTCCATTATGTGCTAGCAAAACAGTCCTGTAGCGTATCATCCGCGACATCTGACCACTTCCGTATTGGACGAGTCACTGGTAGTTCATGCTTTAGTTTTTGATTGTAAGCAGGAATCAGGAGGGTAGAGTTATAGTCAGATTTGTCTGCGTTTTGAATGAAGCTCATCCAGTTTATTCTCCAGTTATTGCACGTTGGCCAATAGAAAGGATGGTAAGAGCTGCATTAACCACTCGCTGACAAATTCTCACTTGGCACCCCGATCTCCGTCCCCTGTACCTGCGTCTTTTTTTCACGTGAATGACTGGGATTTGGACCTGGTCCCGGTACAAACAGTATATGGTTCGCGTCGGACTCATTAAATAAAAAATCTTTGTCCCGTTCGAGGTAATTGCTGTTCTGATATCCAGAGGCTATTTTCGGTCATAAGAGTCAGTAGCAGCAACATTATGTGCAAAGTAAGTTACAAACAAAGCAAAGAAACACACAAAATAGCACAGTTGGTTCGGAGCCCGTAAAACGGGAGCCATCCCCTCCGACACCATGGGTGGGGAGGGCATAGGCCCACTTACTTGGGAGCCAGGCCCACCCACTGGGGAGCAAGGCCCAGCCAATCAGAATTATTTTATTACAGACAGAAATACTCATCAGCTGTGTGGGTGGCTGGTCTTGAAACATCCCGAAGGTGAAGAAGCCGGATATGGAGGTCCTGGGCTGGCGTGGTTACACGTGGTCTGCGGCTGTAAGGCCGGTTGGACGTACTGCCAAATTCTATAAAACGACGTTGGAGGCAGCTTATGGTAGAGTGAACATTCAATTCTCTGGCAACCACTCTGGTGGACATTCCTGCAGTCAGCATGCCAATTGCGCACTCCTTCAAAACCTGATACATCCGTGGCATTGTGTTGTGTGAAAACACTGTACATTTTGGAGTGGCCCTTTATTGTCCCCAGCACAAGGTGCACCTGTGTAATGGTTATACTGTCAGCTTCTTGATATGCCACAACTGTCAAGTGGATGGATTATATTGTCATGAGAGAAATGTTCACTAACAGGGATGTAAACAAATTTGTGCACAAATTGAGATGCTGTTTGTGCATGTGTAACATTTCTGGGATCATTTATTTCAGCTCATGAAACATGGGACCAACAGTACTTTTGGTGTGTGCGTGTGTGTGCGTGTGTGTGCATGTGTGTGTGTGTGCGTGCGCAGTTGAAGTCGGTAGTTTACATACACTTAGGTTGGAGTCATTGAAACTCGTTTTTCAACCAGTTTTGACAAGTCGGTTAGGACATCTACTTTGTGCATGAAGTCATTTTCCAACAATTGTTTAGACAGATTATTTCACTGTATCACAATTCCAGTGGGTCAGAAGTGTACATACACTAAATTGACTGTTCCTTTTAAACAGCTTGGAAAATTCCAGAAAATGATTTAGAAGCTTCTGATAGGCTAATTGACATAATGTAGCTAACTGTTTTCAACAAAATGTCCCCTAAGCAGTGATTTACACATTATTCCCAGGTTCCGTGTGGTTTTTGAGTTGTTAGTTTTAACAGGACATTTAACCTCGCGCAATTGATTCCAACGTGATAATTGATAGGTGATTGACAAAAGTTTTGCGTTTATCTTTCAATTTTGGACGCGCCTCCACAAAACGCTCGTTAGAATTATGTACACCATATGCTCACGGTCATTGACAGCCCAAACTGCTTGTTTTGCGTCATTAGCATTTGTGAGAATTAACGCAGCGGTTAGAATAATGTAGCATTTAGGAGAATTAACGCAGCGGTTAAAATAATTAATGTAGCATTTAGGAGAATTGACGTAGCAGTTAGGATATTTAATGTAGCATTTAGGAGAATTGACGTAGCGGTTAGGATGTTTTGCGTAGTTAACCTTTCCCCTAACCCTTTTCCTAACCTTAACCAAAGGTTAACTGACATGCTATGGAGTTGCAAAACGCTTGTGGTTAGCTGAAGTTTCTAATTAGTTAAAATGCTACGGTTGTCCCCGACGTCACTACACAAGAATCCCCTATAAGACACACTGTTCAGTGTTAACGCTGCTGAGAAGTTATCTGGGAAACACAGGGTTCAGCTCTATTCCAGTAGTGTACATTAATGCATCAACTTGAACAAAATGTGATTGACTATCACCAGTTGTCAAAATGTTGTTTAAAGTAATAAGTAGCGTTGGGAATGACATGTCTGCGCTAGTGGGATTATTAGACTTTGACCTTTCCCTCCCGTCGACAGAGACGCCCCACCTGGCCCAAGAGCTGGAGGACCATAGTGTGGTGGTGGGGGAGACTGTAGCCCTGCAGTGTAAGGCCCTGGGCAGCCCCCCACCCAAAATCACCTGGCTGAGGAACGACGAGCCCCTCCGCTCCTCCGACCGACACCACTTCACCCCCGGCAACCAGCTGTTGGTGATCGGCAGCGCCGCCCTAGAGGACGCTGGCAGGTACACGTGCGTAATGTCGAACACGCTGGGCACAGAGCGCGGCCACAGCCAGCTGAGTGTCCGCCAGACCGGCTGCGTCGCCCCGTCCGGCCACAGCACCGTCACTATGGGCATCATCGTCATCGCTGTGGTGACCAGCATCGTGGTGACCTCGCTGGTGTGGGTGTGCATCATCTACCAGACGCGCAAGAAGAGCGACGAGTGCAGCGTAACCAACACCGGTGAGAGGGCTCTCATATAGTTATAGTTATCACAGGAAATGGTTGTTCACCATCCATTTTCTGTTGTTGACTGTAGTTTGTTTTGGTGCTAATGTTATCTGTCCCCTCTTCTCCCCTCCCCTCCCAGATGAGACAATCGTGCCCCCGGACGTCCCCAGCTACCTGTCCTCCCAGGGGACCCTCTCGGAGCGCCAGGACGTGTGTATCCGCGTGGAGGCTAGCATCGGACCTCCGCTCAACGGACACATAGACAACACAGGTAGTCTTCAGCTTGGTTTCCATATGAACCTCCAATTCTCCTCCATGACTGAACTGCTGGACCGCTCAGTCATTTTTTATCTAACATCAGGGAATGTTTGCTTTACGTCTACTCTAAATTCATGGAATTGTGGGAAAGTGTAAGCGCCTTAATAATGATGTTTTCTTTATTTGCTGGTGTAGGTTACAATGGGGCTGTAGTGTGTACAGAGTGTATGGAGAACGGTAACAGCTACTCCAAGACAGACTTCGACTATCTCACCCAGGGGCTGGGACCTGTAGGCCTGGAGTACCAACAACACCCCCACCACATGGACTACAGTGTACCTGTACCCCTAGGGGTGGATACGGGACCCCTCTCCAACGGGACCCCCAACGGAGTCAGAAGGGATTCCTCGCCACCTGAATTTACATCACAGAGAAACCACCACAACAGAAAAGGTATTTTTTTAACATTTATTTTTATTTAACCATCCTTTAACTAGGCACGTCGGTTAAGAACAAATTCTTATTTAGAATAACGGCCAACATCGGCCAAACCCAGACGACGCTGGGCCAATTCTGTGCTGCCTTATGGGACTTCCAATCACGGCCGGTTGTGATACATCCTGGATTCGAAACAACGTGTCTATAGTGACGCCTCAAGCACTAAGATGTGTCTTAGACCGCTGCGCCACTCAGGATCCCAGAGCGAGCTTCCTGTTCCACACTGTTGAGGACAGGATGGGAAATGCTGGAGAACCTGTTGGAGCCCTTAGTTGTGTAGATGACCCTGCCATGATGAATCACCATGAAGGGAACATGATGGATAGTCTGCGGCCTATATTTGAGAGTGTATTCTACTGTAGTTGGTAGGATACCTCCCACCTTAAGTAAAAATGAAAAACAGCCTTGAGTTCCCATCGCTGCCACACTCACAGAGGAGCAAGATGGGTCTTGTCCTGGGATCCTGTACCTTTTGGCAAGGAACCATCTGGGAGGATTTTGGTGGTTGGAATGTCGATCTACGCTTCATCATGTAAACGTAGCAATATGGATGCATTTCATAACCCATAGCCTTGAGCTCTGTACAGATAGATGTCTTGATAAGTGTACGTGCAATGACTGGCTGACGTGGCGTTCTCTTCTCTCTCTCTGTTCTCTCTCTCTGTTCTCTCCCAGGTTCCTCAGTGAACAGGACGGGACACACAACTCTAGTGTGCTCCCCATCCCAGGAGGAGGCCTTCCACAAGCCGGTGAAACTCGCCCCCGTAAGACGCCAAGACACACTGGACACGGATCGTGAGCCAGAGCTCAGACAGACTCTACTGTCCAACGGACACACTCCCAGAGCCTCCCAGAGTGACAGCACCCCCCTCAGGAGCGCTAGCGACTAGCAGGCACTCCCCACCCTGACACTAATAGACTCACTAGCCCTGAGTGGACTTGTTCTTTGCACTGGGAACTGCTACCTCAAACAGAGAGGCCAAGATCTGATCCCCTCCCCTGTTTGGACTAACAGGGTGGGAGCTGGGAGGGGGGTGGCATCCAGAGGTTTGAAGGCAGAGCTTGTGTGGGTGGCGTCCCATTTGAGCGTATCAGCTGTACATACTTAAAACCTTCCCCTGGGAGGTGTCAACCAATCCCAGCTCCAAATGTGACTTGCATTTGAAGCATGCAAATGTAGGGAATGTTTTACAGTAATGTGTGAAAGAGAGCGAAAGAGATATATACCATTGGACAATTAACTGTACATAAGAGTTTTCATATATATTATATAACTTTTACAAAGAGTATTTGAATTTATTCTGTGCATGACAAAGAACGGAGTGATGGTATTTTTTTCTCTCTTTTAAAAGCCTCTACTTACCAGCTTCAACTGCGGTGCCTTATTGCATGATCAAAGAAACCACAAACGGGACTTGTAGTATAGCAGAGATTTGTGAGAGCTATCGTACACTCTTTGTCATACCATGGAACACTTTATTGCACTTGAATGTTGTTTGACAAACGCAAATGCTGCCATCATGGCCTTAAACCATAACTCATATTTACTGGTATTTTATGAAGGAAGCTTTAATTTGTATTTATTTTGGTACGTGATATGGTAACACCTATGACAAGGAAGTGTTTGGGATATTAATCTAGGTTTTTGATGTTTAAGCACTTTTGTACTCATCATAAATGACCTCTGGAAACAGACTCGGTACATGTAACCAATAGGAACGTAAGAAATCCTAGTCAGGAAATGCGACTCATTTCTGACATAGCCATGGAATGTCAAGTCTCTTCCACCTGTCATGGTACTAACTACAGTGCCTTCAGAAAGTATTCATACCCCTTGACTTATTCCACGTTTTGTTGCTATAACAGCCTGAATTCAAAATGGATTTTCACCCATCTACACACAATTACCCCATGACAAAGTGAAAACATGTTTTTAGAAATGTTTGCAGATTTATGGAAAATTACTTTCAAACTGTAACTCGGCCTCTCAGGAACATGGACTGTCTTCTTGGTAAACAACTCCAATGTAAATTTGGCCTTTTGTTTTAAGTTATTATCCTGCTGAATGGTAAATTCATCTCCCAGTGTTTGGTGGAAATCAGACAGAACCAGGTTTTCCTCTCAAATTTTGCCTGCGCCTAGCTCTATTCCATTTTTTTTTTATCCTGAAAAACTCCCCAGTCCTTAACAATTAAAAGCATACCCATAACATGATGCAGTCACCACTATGCTTGAAAATATGGAGAGTGGTGCTCAGTAATGTGTTGTATTGGATTTGCCCCAAACATAACACTTTGTATTCAGGACAAAAAAGTTAATTGGTTTGCCACATTCCTTGCAGTATTACTGAAAACAGGATGCATGTTTTGGAATATTAAATATTCTTTACAGGGTTCCTTTTCAGTTAGGTTAGTATTGTGGAGTAAGTACAATGTTGTTGATCCATCCTCAGTTTTCTCCCATCCCAGCCATTAAACTCTGTTTTAAAGTCGCCATTGTCCTCCTGGTGAAATCCCAGAGGGGTTTCCTTCCTCTCCATCAACTGAGTTAGGAACGATGCCTGATACGCCATCCCACGTGTAATTAATAACTTAACCGTAGGATATTTCTACCAATCTACAAATGGGTGCCCTTCTTTATGAGGCATTGGAAAACTTCCCTGGTCTTTGTGGTTCAATCTGTGTTTGAAATTCACTGCTTGACTGAGGGACCTTAAAGATAATTGTATGTGTGGATGAGATGAGGTATGTCATTCAAAAAGCATGTTAAACACACGAGTCTATGCAACTTTATGTGACTTGTTAAAAAACATGTTTACTCCTGAACTTATTTAGGCTTGACAAAACAAAGGGGTTGTATACTTATTGACTCAAGACATTTCAACTTTTTATTTTTATGAAGTTGTGAAAATGTCTAAAAGCATATCTCCACATTGACATTATGGGGTATTGTGTGTAGATCAGTGACAAAACATCAACATTTAATCCATTTTAAATTCAGGTTGTAACTCAACCAAATGTGAAAAAAGTCAAAGGCTTTGAATACTTTCTGAAAGCACTGTACCAACCAGGGCTTAGAACCACATTTTTGTTCCCTTTGTTTTGTTCTGTACAGAACCTTTTTTTCTTATTTTGTTTTTACAACAAGAAATGTAGTTCTGAAGCTGTTTGAACCTCCAAAAATACTGATTTATATCGTTCCTTACTGTTCCCTTTTAAACATGTGATTTATTCTTTCTTTTTTTTTTTACGCCAACATTAAATTACTTCACCAATTAGTGCGGATAGAGCAGCTTGCTATGGAGCGGGTAAGCTATAGTTTTTTATTTTTACATTCATTGGACAGACGTTAAGGCGCGAGATAAGAATTTGTTTGTGTAGTGAGAGAGAGCAGAGGAGGCTTGGCTTGAAGCGCTGGGCATCTTGTTTATTACATGCATTTATATGAATTAGGCCCACAAATATTCAACCTACGGAAGAGTGTATTCTATGGAGGAACTTTGAATGTCTTTGAACTTCAGAGAGTTGGCTTAATGTTGGACCAGAGCTAGCTAGCTAACAAGCTGTGCCGAGCGGCACCAGAATGAAAATAAAAACATGTCTTTCCTATTTGTAGTTAATAAATCCAATCCAACGTGTTAACTATAGTATCCTTAACTAACATTGAAAAAGTTAATACATTATTTTCTAGTTAAAAAATTGCTCCCTAATTTCTGAATCTTGCTTGTAATTTCTGTAGGCTACAGTAGCCTATTCTTCGGAGGGGAGGGGCAGGTAGCCAACACGCGCGCGCACACACTGGTAAAGATTTCCAGCTGACTGGAATACGTTTCAGAGTTACAAAATGAGGGCTTTGCATAGCTGCTTTGTTGCATTTTTTTTTGCCAGAACGTAAAAGAATGTTTATTAACCGATTCCCATGCTTTTATAATAATGGTTCTGTTCAGGAACAGTAGAACACTTTTGTTCTGATACTGTTCCTTGAAAATGTTGTGTTCTGTTCCCTGAACTAGTTCCAACACCTGCTACCAACAAGCTGCTGCACTTCAGTTGCCTTTTGGTTTAGGGAATAGATCCTCCACGGTGCCTCAGCTCCATTTGTTTTCATTATTCTTTATTTGTTCAACTAAAGGTCCAGATCCTTTGAATACACATTTGTTATAAATGTGGTTCAATTCCTAGAATCATTTGGTATCCCCTCTTCCATCCCAGTATGTTATCCTATACCATGAACCTGCCACGCTGTAAAAGGGAATGTGGAATTCTTACCAGGAGGGCATTTTGAGACCGTTGTCATACTGTTTGATTGCTATCATGTCTCACTGTTGTGTGTGTGTGTGTGTGCACACAGGGAATGGCCAGTATTTCGCCTTTGTCAGAGCACCACACACAATAATACTGATAATAATAATCATCATCATTATGATAATGGTACAAAAACCTGTTTTTATTATTGACTGGTACAAACTGAACACCTCTAAATTCTATCAACAGCTGACTGTTGGGAAACTTGTGAAATGTCCCCCTTCCAACCTTAGGAGAAATGCCCCCTGTCTACAGGCCTGGGTAAACTGGGCTGACAAAACCAGATACTGTGAATGTCAGTTTAAACAGAATGACATTTTGTAATGTATGCATATGTTTAGCCATTTTCTAGGCTAATTGTTTGTAAGCACTTGTTTTGCTATTTACTTTATCAAAAATGGGTCAAATTGTTTGACTTATGAGAATATTCTTCAGAGAGCAGGAATTCTAGATGGTCAGTCATAAGTTGTCAGAGTGTCGGCCCATTATGTTAACGCCTGAATGGATGCAGGGGTGATGTGCAGTAATTTATTGAAATAAACTGTCTGAAACCATTGTACCAATGTCAAAGCTTAAACATTGAAGTGTCTAATAAAATCACATTTTTGCTATTATATAAATGTGTAGTATGTTTTTCCTTGTCTTTGTGGTTCAATAATGTGGTCTGAAATGGGCTAGGCAAAGCAAATGCATTGGTTTAGAATACTTTGTTAAAAGCATAGAGAACTCATTCATGTGTCTCCTGCCTCAATGTCAATAAACAGAAAAAAAGATGGTCTTTCAAAGATAATTTGTAAAAATCCAATTAACTTCACAGATCTTCATTGTAAAGGGTTTAAACACGGTTTCCCATGTTTGTTCAATGAACCATAAACAATGAATGAATATGCACCTGTGAAAGTCGTTAAGGCACTAACAGCTTACAGACGGTAGGCAATTAAGGTCACAGTTATGAAAACCTAGGACACTAAAGAGGCCTTTCTACTGACTCTGGAAAAACACCAAAAGAAAGATGCCCAGGGTCCATGCTCATCTGTGTGAAAGTGCCTTAGGCATGCTGCAAGGAGGCATGAGGACTGCAGATGTGGCCAGGGCAATAAATTGCAATGTCCGTACTGTGAGAGGCCTAAGACCGTACTACAGGGAGACAGGACGGACAGCTGACCGTCCTCGCAGTGGCAGACCATGTGTAACAACACCTGCACAGGATCTGTACATCCGAACGTCACACCTGCGGGACAGGTACAGGATGGCAACAACTGAGTTACACCAGGAATGCACGATCCCTCCATCAGTGCTCAGACTGTCCGCAATAGGCTGAAAGAGGCTGGACTGAGGACTTGTAGGCCTGTTGTAAGGAAGGTCCTCACCAGACATCACCGGCAACAACGTCGCCTATGGGCACAAACCCACCGTCGCTGGACCAGACAGGACTGGCAAAAAGTGCTCTTCACGGTTTTGTGGGTGATGGTCAGATTTGCGTTTATCGTAGAAGGAATGAGCATTACCCCGAGGCTTGTACTCTGGAGCGGGATCGATTTGGAGGTGGAGGGTCCATCATGGTCTGGGGCGAAGTGCACTGCATCATATGACTGAGCTTGTTGTCATTGCAGGCAATCTCAATGCTGTGCACTACAGGGAAGACATCCTCCTCCCTCATGTGGTACCCTTCTTGCAGGCTCACCCTGACATGACCCTCCAGCATGACAATGCCACAAGCCATACTGCTCATTCTGTGCGTGATTTCCTTCAAGACAGGAATGTCAGTGTTCTGCCATGGCCAGCAAAGAGCCTGGATCTCAATCCCATTGAGCATGTCTGGGACCTGTTGGATCGGAGGGTGGGGGCTAGGGCCATTCCCCCCAGAAATGTCTGGGAACTTGCAGGTGCCTTGGTGGAAGAGTGGGGTAACATCTCACAGCAAGAACTGGCAAATCTGGTGCAGTCCATGAGGAGGAGATGCACTGTGGTACTTAATGCAGCTGGTGGCCACACCAGATACTGACTGTTACTTTTGATTTTGACCCCGCTTTGTTCAGGGACACATTATTCAATTTCTGTTAGTCACATGTCTGTGGAACTTTTCAGTTTATGTCTCAGTTGTTGAATCTTCTTATGTTCATACAAATATTTACACATGTTAAGTTTGCTGAAAATCAACACAGTTGACTGTGAGAGGGTGTTTCTTCTTGGCTGAGTTTACATAGAAGGTCCATCTCGAAAGTCAAGTGTGAGTGGCTGGACAGAATGTGCATTCCAGATGGACGCCCATCAGTTGTTGACTGACAGCCTCCAGGACAGGAGTTGGTCCTCTGGTGCACCAATCAAATGCATGGTATTGTTCCCCAACAGCTTAGTGACAGGCTGTGTGACAAACATTCCCACCTGTGTAACATTCATCTCCCTCTTGCCCTCCCAGGCTTTAATGGTCTTTACCTTCCTTCCAACAAACATCTGAAGGACACAATTGAGATAAATAGTCATGGTGTCTTTTTGTGGACAAAGCCTATACATTTTGGGATAAACGCCCAAAATTAGGTCTGTAGGACATCTTATATGTTTTGTCCTATGAGGAACTCTTCATCAGCTAATATCACTTTTCGTGAAATTTTAAGCACTTATGTAATTTAAAAAAGCTTTTAAAGGCTTCCTGTTTCATAAAGTGTTAACTGATAAGACCGCCTATAGGGAGGAGGCCTGGCAGTGTGGAACCAGGACAACAACCTCTTCCTCAATGTGAGCAAGACAAAGGAGACGATCGTGACTACAGGAAAATGAGGGCAGAGCACACCCCCATTCACATCGACAGGGTTGTAGTGGAGCGGGTCGAGAGCTTCAAGTTTCTTGGTGTCCACATCACTAAGGACCTATCATGGTCCAAACACACTAAGACAGTTGTGAAGAGGGCAAGACGACGCCTATTAAGAGGCTGAAAAGATTTGTCATGGGTCCTCAGATCCTCAAAAAGTTCTACAGCTGCACCATCGAGAGCATCCTGTTTGCATCACCGCTTCGTATGGCAACTGCTCGGCATCCGACCGCCATTCGCTACAGAGGGTAGTGTGCACGGCCCAGTACATCACTGGGGCCGAGCCATCCAGGAACTCAATACCAGGCGGTGTCAGAGGAATGCCCTAAGAATTGTCAAAGAATCCAGCCACCCAATTCATAGACTGTTCTCCCTGCTATCACATGGCAAGTGGTACTGGAGCACCAAGTCTGGGACTAAAAGACTCCTTAACAGTTTCTACCCTCAAGACTTAAGACTGCTGAACTGTTCATCAAATGGCCACCTGGACTATTTACATTGACCCCCCTTATTTTATTCTTATTTTTTGCACTCATGTACAGGCTCGATGTTCACTCAATGGATTCTAACCACACACTCACACATAATACACTGACATTCCAACACACACACACACACACACACACACACACACACACACACACACACACACACACACACACACACACACACACACACACACACACACACACACACACACACACACACCCCCACCTACATGTACATATTACATGAATTACCTCGACTAACTTGTACCCCCTGCACATTGAGTTGGTACCTGTACTACTTGTATATTTGGATAAAAGCGTCTGCTAAATGGCATATATTATTATTATTATATTATATGGTCCCGTGTGACTCAGTTGGTAGAGCATGGAGCTTGCAACGGCAAGGGTTGCGAGTTTGATTCCCACTTGGAAAAATGTATCTACAGATGACTGTAAATTGCTTTGGATAAAAGTGTCTGCTAAATGGCATATTATATCTAGCCTCGTTATTTTATTGTGTTACTATTTTTCCTTTAGTTTAACACATTTTTCTTATATTATTTTTTAAAAACTCTGCATTATTGGTTAAGGCCTTGTAAGTATGCATTTCACAGTAAGGGCTACTACACCTGTTGTATTCAGCGCATGTGACAAAACAAACATTTTATTTGATATCTCATAGAACAAAACGGATACGATTTTCCGACATTATTCCAAAACCCTATTCTTTGCCCAATCATTTTCCCCATAGGGATGGCGGAACGAACCAGAGTTAACTCATTTCCGGGTTTTACGACTACAGGCTGGTGACCTCTACTGGGGTTTATTCACAAAACATGGCCCCGTTGTAAATGTACCACCTGTTTTTGGGAAAAGTATTTTATTTTTATGCTTGCTCCATACTTTGGTTGTTCATTATCTATTCAGGATGTCATTGAGTATTGACCAGTTTTTAATACTGGGTAAAGCAGGTGGTCAATTTAATTGTGGTACATACCTTTAATTACAACCCATTCGATGAGAGCTGGCTAAAAGTCCATTATTGTAGTTTGTCCATCCATCTGCATTCATGTGATGACAGTTATGGTGACACAAATCGTCTAGTAAATGAGTGTATAATCCACCAGAATCACAGGCCCTAGGCCTCGGGTCCCATCTAACACCGATGACACACATCCTGCAGGCACCCTTTGGTGTGGTTGAAAGAAACTTGAAGCATCCGGTTTTCAGGGGAAAAGCAGAGAAGAGGCGATGCCTGAAAACTGGATGCTTCCGGTTTCCGCCGACCCCGCTCAGGCAATTCATTTATGCCTGCTAATTTAGCCTGCAAGTGGATGAGCCCTTGATGCTTCTCTAATAGGCTATTTCTGGGGTGAATGGCTCCCTGGTGGCTTTTCACTGTATTCTCATACTGAATAACAGAGAGGACCTTGGATGGTGAGGTCGCCATTATTCTACCATTTAAAAACATGATTTCTATATACATTTCCACACTATGAGGTTGGAATAATACTGTGAAATTGTTTGAAAAGACCACCTACAATTTCAGCCTGTAGTGGTCGGATGACGTTTTGGACTGCCTGGTGATGTCACCAGGCGGTAAATTAGTTAATAGACTTCTCGGGCTAATAACAGCTAGTTTTCCGTTTTTCCCTTCCACCCAGACCACTCCCAGACAGTCCAAGATAAATTCTTGCTTGAGTAATTGCTCTTTGCTACGAAGCTAATTGTGTTTCTTTTTGACCATTTTAATTGAAAACAATCACAGTAAGGTACTTAATATTGAGAGAAATTATTGATATTGAGTTAAAAATGGCTGCATTTTACCTTTAATTACCCAGCTTTTGACAATGAAGTTCACCATTGGGAGACCTGGAGAAAGAGGTCACAAGGAACAAAAATAATCACAATAAGGTTCGTAGTATAAAAAGATGGCTTTTAGTACCATTTCCACTCACACGTGGTCATACAGTGTAGCTACTCTGGCTCGGAGGTGTACGTTTCTTTTGAAAGCGATCCGTGTTGTTAAATAACTGGAATTCAGGCAGTTAAACTCAATCTGCAGTGCACTGATGAGCAGGAATGCAGACCTCGGGGTAATGCGATCAGGGATGACTCGCCACAGGCACCAGGTGTTCCTCCTCGGGTCCCGGGGCCTGCAAGACGAGGGCCGGTTCAGGCTGGGACAGCACAGCACAGGGCCCTCCAGGGACAACCCTCTACTCTCCCATCTGCCCTCCCCTCTCCTCTCCCCAGGCCAAATACAGGGCCTTTATATCAGAGTGAGTCGGACCTTCTCATAGGCTCCCAGGAAGATAAATCCTCCCAGATTGATGGACGTGACTCAAGGTATACTGCCAGAAAACAGACTGAAAAGACAGAGAGTTGCATCAGGTATTATGTACAGAGTAACATGCTATTTTCTTTATCTTGCTCCATGTTTCTTTTCTAACCTGTATGTTCTGAGAGAGACTATTTTAGGGAGCAGGGGCCTACTAAGATGATCTAGAATCAGTTGTATGGAACAGAGAGGCAGTTGTAGAAGGTAGGAAACAGAAAGGATGTTTTGGAGTCGGTTTTGGAAGCTAGGGGACTGGAGAGGCTGTTTTACAGTCAGTTTTAGAAAGCTAGGGGACTCTCCGGGCTGTTGATGTTGTGGGGGTCAGGGGATGTGACAGGCCTTGAGAGAGACAGTCCATGAGAGTGCACCAGTCTCTCAAGGCCCTTTTCCACACAGCTGTTTTGTGGATTACTGCTGAACCCCTGCTGGAGCTCTCTCTCTCTCTGCATGACTGATGGCCAGTTGACATCCACACACGTCCCTCTACTGACCATCCGTATGGCCGTCCAGCAACAGCCCCCTCAACTGGCTCAGCTCACACACCCCGGATCAGCGCAGCCATTCCTCTATCTCCTTTTCTCCCCCTTTCTCTCTCCCCCCACTCTCTTGTACACACACACTCACCAGCATTTACTCTCTCTCTCCACTTCTCCCTCTCTCCCTACTGGCTGGACATATATTGGGTCCTGTCAATTGGACTGTTTTGTTGCTTACTGAGGAACCCCACCTTGACAATATACCCCCACACTCCCATGTCTGTCTGTCTGTCTGTCTGTCTGTCTGTCTGTCTGTCTGTCTGTCTGTCTGTCTGTCTGTCTGTCTGTCTGTCTGTCTGTCTGTCTGTCTGTCTGTCTGTCTGTCTGTCTGTCTGTAGATGGAGAAGATGGCTGATGTTTTATGTGCTCCCAACAGATTGTGTTTTTATGTACATTTGTTTGCAGGGGTAACTTATTTTTTAAAACGTATTTTGTACATAATGTTGCTGCTACCGTCTCTTATGACCAAAAATAACTTCTGAACATCAGAACAGCGATTACTCACCACGAACTGGCAGAACCTTTTTTAAATTTAACGAGTCCGACGAGCCCAATGTGAACGACGTACTGCTTTCCCAGGAACAGACCCAAATCCCTGTCATTTGCGTGAAAAGACGATAGAGGAAAAGAGGATGGAGGTCAGGCTGCATTCTGAGAAATCATAGGCGATCTAATAAACCCCCCTGCCTTCCGTTCTTTCAGCTAACGTGCAATCATTGGAAAATATAATTGACGACCTACTATGAAGATTAAACTACCAGCGGGACATTAAAAACTGTAATATTCTTATGCTTCACGGATTCGTGGCTGAACGATGACATTATCAACATACAGCTGGCTGGTTATACGCTGCAGCGGCAGGATAGAACAGCAACGTTTGGAAAGACAAAGGCTGGCGGACTGCATGCATGTAAACAACAGCTGGTCCACGATATCTAAGGAACTCTCAAGGTTTTGCAACCTAAGGTAGAGTATCTCATGATAAGCTGTAGACCACATTAACTACCTAAAGAGTTTATCTGTATTTTTTGTATCTGTCTACATGCCACCACAGACCGATGCTGACACTAAGACCGCACTCAATGAGCTGTATTCCACCATTAGCAAACAGGAAACACTCATCCAAAGGCGGCCCTCTGTTTTACCAAATTTTAATCAGCATGTTAAATGTGCAACCAGAGGGGAAAAAAACTCTAGACCACCTTTATTCCACACACAGAGATGTGTACAAAGCTCTCCACTTGGCAAATCTGACCATCATTTTATCCTCCTGATTCCTGATTACAAGCAAAAATTACACCTGGATGCAAAATGAAAGTGGTCAGATGAAGCAGATGCTAAGCTACAAGTACTGTTTTGCTATCACAGACTGGAATATGTTCCCAGATTCTTCCTATGGAACTGAGGAGTACACCACATCAGTCATTGGCTTCATCAATTTTATTTTATTTTGACCTTTATTTAACTAGGCAAGTCAGTTAAGAACAAATTCTTATTTTCAATGACGGCCTAGGAACAGTGGGTTAACTGCCTGTTCAGGGGCAGAACGACAGATTTGGACCTTGTCAGCTCAGGGGTATGAACTTGCAACCTTCCGGTTACTAGTCCAACGCTCTAACCACTAGGCTACCCTGCCGCCCCATCAATAAGTGCATTGATGATGTCGTCCCCACCAGAAGCCATGTATTACAGGCAACATCCGCACTGAGCTGAAGGCTAGTGCTGCCGCTTTCAAGGAGCGGGTCTCTAACCCGGATGTTAATAAGAAATCCCGCTATGCCCTCCGACGAACCATCAAGCAGGCAAAGAGTCAATAAAGGACTAAGATCGAAGCATACTACACCGGCTCCAACACTGGTCGGATGTGGCAGGGCTTGCATACCATTACAGACGACAAAGGGAAGCACAGCCGAGAACTGTCCAGTGACACAAGCCTACCAGTAGCACTCAGATCTGTAGACATGAAGTGCTTTGAAAGGCTGGTCATGGTTCACATCCACATCATTATCCCAGAAATCCTAGACCCACACCAATTTGCATACCGCTCTAATAGATCCACAGATGATGCAATTTCTATTACACACCACACAGCCCTTTCCCACCTGAACAAAAATAACACCTATGTGAGAATGCTATTCATTGACTACAGCTCAGCGTTCAACACCATAGTGCCCTCAAAGCTTATCAATAATCTAAGGACCCTGGGACTAAACACCTCCCTCTGAAACTGGATCCGGGACTTCCTGATGGGCCACCCCCAGGTGGTAAGGGTAGGTAACAAGACATCCGCCAGGCTGATCATCAACACAAGCACCCTCAGTGGTGCTTTTTCAGTCTCCAACACCATCATTAAGTTTGCAGATGACACAACAGCGATATGCCTGATCACTGACAACGATGAGACAGCGTATAGGGAGGAGGTCAGAGACCTGGTCATGTGGTGCCAGGACAACAACCTCTCCCTCAACGTGAGCAAGACAAAGGAGATGATTGTGGACTACAGGAACCGGAGGACCGAACACGCCCCCATTCTTATGTAGTGGAACAGGTTGAGAGCTTCAAGTTCCTTGGTGTCCACATCACCAACAAACTAACATGGTCCAAGCACACCAAGACAGTCGTGAAGAGGGCACGACAAAACCTATTCCCCCTCAGGAGACTGAGAAGATTTAGCATGGGTCCTCAGATCCTCAAAAGGTTCTACAGCTGCCCAGTCGAGAGCATCCTGACTGGTTGCATCACTGCCTGGTATGGCAACTGCTCGGTCTCCGACCACAAGCCACTACAGAGGGTAGTGCGTACGGCCCAGTACATCACTTGGGCCAAGATTCCTGCTATCCAGGACCTCTATACCAGGTGGTGTCAGAGGAAGGCCCTAACATTGTCAAAGACTTCAGCTACTCTAGTCATAGACTGTTCTCTCTGCTACCGCATGGTAAGCGGTACCAGTGCGCCATGTCTAGGTCCAATAGGCTTCTAAACAGCTTCTACCCCCCAAGCCATAAGACTCCTGAACATCTAATCAAATGGCTACCCAGATTATTTGCATTGCCCCCCACGCTGCTGCTACTCTCTGTTATTATCTATGCATAGTCACTTTAATAACTCTACCTACATGTACATATTACCTCAATTACCTCGACTAACCAGTGCCCCCGCACATTGACTCTGTACTGGTACCCCCTGTATATAGTCTCCACATTGACTCTGTACTGGTACCCCCTGTATATAGTCTCCACATTGACTCTGTACTGGTACCCCCTGTATATAGTCTCCACATTGACTCTGTACTGGTACCCCCTGTATATAGTCTCCACATTGACTCTGTACTGGTACCCCCTGTATATAGTCTCCACATTGACTCTGTACTGGTACCCCTGTATATAGTCTCCACATTGACTCTGTACTAGTACCCCTGTATATAGTCTCCACATTGACTCTGTACTAGTACCCCCTGTATATAGTCTCCACATTGACTCTGTACTGGTACCCCTGTATATAGTCTCCACATTGACTCTGTACTGGTACCCCTGTATATAGTCTCCACATTGACTCTGTACTGGTACCCCCTGTATATAGTCTCCACATTGACTCTGTACTGGTACCCCCTGTATATAGTCTCCACATTGACTCTGTACTGGTACCCCTGTATATAGTCTCCACATTGACTCTGTACTGGTACCCCCTGTATATAGTCTCCACATTGACTCTGTACTGGTACCCCTGTATATAGTCTCTACATTGACTCTGTACTGGTAACCCCTGTATATAGTCTCTACATTGACTCTGTACTGGTACCCCTGTATATAGTCTCCACATTGACTCTGTACTGGTACCCCTGTATATAGTCTCCACATTGACTCTGTACTGGTACCCCCTGTATATAGTCTCCACATTGACTCTGTACTGGTACCCCCTGTATATAGTCTCCACATTGACTCTGTACTGGTACCCCTGTATATAGTCTCCACATTGACTCTGTACTGGTACCCCTGTTTATAGTCTCCACATTGACTCTGTACTGGTACCCCTGTATATAGTCTCTACATTGACTCTGTACTGGTACCCCCTGTATATAGTCTCCACATTGACTCTGTACTGGTACCCCTGTATATAGTCTCCACATTGACTCTGTACTGGTACCCCCTGTATATAGTCTCCACATTGACTCTGTACTGGTACCCCCTGTATATAGTCTCCACATTGACTCTGTACTGGTACCCCCTGTATATAGTCTCCACATTGACTCTGTACTGGTACCCCCTGTATATAGTCTCCACATTGACTCTGTACTGGTACCCCCTGTATATAGTCTCCACATTGACTCTGTACTGGTACCCCATGTATATAGTCTCCAAATTGACTCTGTACTGGTACCCCTGTATATAGTCTCCACATTGACTCTGTACTGGTACCCCCTGTATATAGTCTCCACATTGACTCTGTACTGGTACCCCCTGTATATAGTCTCCACATTGACTCTGTACTGGTACCCCCTGTATATAGTCACGCTATTGTTATTTTACTACTGCTCTTTAACTGCTTGTTACTTTTATTTCTTATTCTTATTCATATTTTTTAAACTGCATTGTTGGTTAGGTGCTTGTAATTAAGCATTTCACTGTAAGGTCTACTACACCTGTTCTATTCGGCACATGTGACTTAAACATTTTTTATTTGATTCGTCTCTGTCTGGCTGTCTGTCTTGGCTCTGCTCTGGCCACTAGCAGTTCTAACTGCTCGGAGTAACCCTACGTAACAGACCAGGCCCCAGAGACCTGGGACACCTGTGGGGGCTGGGGGGATGGTGGGCTGGGGGGAGGTTTTATGGCCCTCCATTTAGAAAACGGGGTCACCACTAACACATCAGTTTTGTCAACTGCAAATCTGTACAAGGTGCCAAACACGTCAGGGATCATTCAACTATCTCAGCCATTCACGGAACTCCATGTTTAAGAATGCTCCAAGTTGGATTGGATGTTTTGGAGAGACTGTGTCGTGTGTGTGTGTGTGTGTGTGTGTGTGTGTGTGTGTGTGTGTGTGTGTGTGTGTGTGTGTGTGTGTGTGTGTGTGTGTGTGTGTGTGTGTGTGTGTGTGTGTGTGTGTGTGTGTGTGTGTGTGTGTGTGTGTGTGTGTGTGTGTGTGCGTGTGTGTGTGCGTGCGTGTGCTTGCGCCTGTGTGTGTGTGTGTTTGTGTGTGTGTGTGTGTATGTGTGTGTGCGTAAATGCTTAAGCTCGAACAAATGAGGAAGGGGGCATTTCTCAAAGCGTGTTATCCTACCCTTCAGTTATCACCTTTGACTGAAACAGAAGTCAGCACCCGCTGTGTGTGAATCTCAACCTTTTCCATCACACACGTTACTCACCTGCATTACATATCAAAATATTGTACTCTTAAAAATGTGAATGTCTTAGGCTGACAGTTTTGTTCCTAGAACAAACCAAGGAAAACAATAGTCAAAGATAATGTCACATTTTCAGTATCTGTCTGTATATAAGCACAGGTTCAGAACAGTTCTTCAGCGTTCTAAGATGATAAATTATCCAGACCACCTCCATATGTTCTGGCTCACTCAGCTAGAACAGTTTGTCACATCCTGTCTGGGAGAAGCCCCACCTGTGGAACAGAATGGCTGAACTTCTTCCATCTTCCCCTGGGGCTCTCTGACTCATTGTGACATCAGCGGCCCACCAGCCACACAGATCAGTCATGCACTGATCATTGGCCAATAACCTCTCAGCCTCCTGACCACGCAGGCTAAAATTACCCTGAGGCCTCAGCAGGAGAGAGAAAGCTGATGATCAGCAGGAAGGCTTTGGTGTTAATCATGCTGAGAACCAGTGGTCTTATATAAACCTCATCTCTTTTTGATCAGGAACATTGATCTAAGAGACACACTTTTCTTCTCATTAATTATCTGCTCAAAGGGGGTGCATTCATTTTACCTTCATCTGCACTAATGTGAAATAAATGGACAGTAGGCATTGACTAAACACATTTCACTAGACCTATGTGACAATAAAACATATATTCATTAGAGCTTTCACCTTCTATGAGGTGACTATGGTGGAATCAAGGAGAACAGAATGGTAGGCTATACTACAAAGCAGAATCAGTGAGTTAGCCAGCTAACTTAAATAAACAACCAGAAATTACTATGGATTTTCTGGTTTATTAAAGTGAAAGTGTGAGATTTTGATAATTAAGGGCTTTGTCTACTTACCAAGTGTCAGATGAACTCATGGATACTATTTGAAGGTTGTTGAAGGTGGTTTCGTGAGCCAATGCTAACAAACATTAGTGCTAGTTAGCAAGCAACTTCCTTGAAACTAGACTCAGAGACATACAAATGCTATCTATGAGTTCAGCTGACTCTGGGTAAGTATAACAAATTACTTAATTCTTTAGAGTCTAAGATGTTGGGGGTGCTAAGATGACATATGGAATTGTTTTAATGTGGTCATAATATGGATCATTTAGCTATTTTAATTTTTTGAATTGTAGGACCCTTTAGGTATAAAAAAAAGTATTTAAAAATGATTTGATAAAATATATATTAAGCCTGTAATACTTAAGCCCATAGAAACCCATTGAAAAACGCATTCATAAATGGCAAAAAGGACAGTCCAAAAATAAATCATAAGAAGTGTCTGAAATGTTTGAAGTGTCTGTCCTAAATCTAGGATATATATATATATATATATATATATATATATATATATATATATATATATAAATATATATATATATTTCCTTTTTTTACACATACAGTGGCTTGTGAAAGTATTCACCCCCCTTGTAATTTTTCCTTTTTTACAACCTGGAATTAAAATTGTTTTTTGGAGGGGTTTGTATCATTTGATTTACACAACATGCCTACCACTTTGAAGATAAAAAACATTAAGATTCACCCCCCCCAAGTCAATACTTTCTAGAGCCACCTTTTGCAGCAATTACAACTGCAAGTCTCTTGGGGTATGTCTCTATAAGCTTGGCACATCTAGCCACTGGGATTTTTGCCCATTCTTCAAGGCAAAACTGCTCCAGCTCCTTAAAGTTGGATGGGTTCCGCTGGTGTACATCAATCTTTAAGTCAAACCACAGATTCTCAATTGGATTGAGGTCTGGGCTTTGACTAGGCCATTCCAAGACATTTAAATATTTCCCCTTAAACCACTCAAGTGTTGTTTTAGCAGTATGCTTAGGGCCATTGTCTTGCTGGAAGGTGAACCTCCGTCCCAGTCTCAAAACTCTGGAAGACTGAAACAGGTTTCCCTCAAGGATTTCCCTGTATTTAGCGCCATCCATCATTCCTTCAATTCTGACCGGTTTCCCAGTCCTTGCCGATGAAAAACAACCCAACAGCATGATGCTGCCACCACCATGCACTCTGGGGATGGTTTCTCGGTGTAACGGATTTCCTCCTCTTCGTCTGAGGAGGAGTAAGGATCGGACCAAAACGCAGCATGGTAAGTGTTCATGATGATTTTAATAAAAGAAAGCACTGATCACTGAATCAAAACAATAAACGATGACATGAATATACCAAAACCGAAATAGTACCGTGTGACCCAAACACTCACACGGAAACAAACACCCACAAACCAAAGTGAAACCCAGGCTACCTAAATATGATTTTCAATCAGAGACAACTAACGACACCTGTCTCTGATTGAGAACCATACTAGGCCGAACACAAAAACCAACATAGACTGCCCACCCCAACTCACGCCCTGACCATACTAAAACAAAGAATAAAATAACAGAACTATGGTCAGAACGTGACAGTCGGGGTGATAAAAGGTGTTGGGTTTGCGCCAAACATAGCATTTTCCTTGATTTTTGTTTATTTTATGTTTTTTATTTCAACTTGATTTAACCAGGTTCTACAGATGAGAACAAGTTCTCATTTACAACTGCGACCTGGCCAAGATAAAGCAAAGCAGTGCGACAAAAATAACAACACAGAGTTACACATGGGATAAATAAACGTACAGTGTGTGCAAATGTATTAAGATTAGGGAGGTGAGGCAATAAATAGGCCATAGTGGCAAAATAATTACAATTTAGCATTAACACTGGAATGATAGATGTGCAGATGATGATGTGCAACTAGAGATAATGGGGTGCAAAAGAGCAAAAATAAATAACAATATGGGGACGGTGTAGTTGGGTGGGCTATTTACAGATGGGCTGTGTACAGCTCCAGTGATCGGTAAGCTGCTTTGACAGCTGATGCTTAAAGTTAGTGAGGGAGATATAAGTCTCCAGCTTCAGCAATTTTTGCAAGGCCATCACCTACAAAGAGAGGAACCTGGAGAAGAGTCCCCTAAGCAAGCTGGACAACAATTAGACCCAAACAATTGAGACAAAAAAAAGACACTTGACCGAGAGCAAACTAGAATGCCATTTGGCCCTAAATAGAGTACACAGTGGCAGATTACCTGACCACTGTGACTGACCCAAACTTAAGGAATGCTTTGACTCTGTACAGAGTCGGTGAGCATAGCTATTGAGGAAGGACACCATAGGCATACCTGGCTCTCAAGAGAAGACAGGCTCTGTGCACACTGCCCACAAAACTGAGCCCACACACTGCCCTCGTAAACTGAGCTGCACTTCCTAACACAGATCCACAAAGAATTTGTCTATTTAAGGTCCCACAGTTGACAGTGCATGTCAGAGAAAAAACCAAGCCATGAGGTCAAAGGAATTGTCAGTAGAGCTTAAGACAAGATTGTATTGAAGAACAGATATGGGGAAGGATACAAAAATATTCATGCAGCATTGAAGGTCCCCAAGAACACAGTGGCCTCCATCATGTTTAAATGGAAGAAGTTTGGAACCACCAAGACTCTTCCTAGAGCTGGCCGCCTAGCCAAACTGAGCAATCAGGGGAGAAAAGCCTTGGTCAGACAGGTGACCAAGAACCCAATGGTCACTCTGACAGAGCCCCAGAGTTCCTCTGTGGAGATTGGAGAACCTTCCAGATGGGCAACTATCTCTTTACTCTTTGGCCTGAATGCAAAGCGCTATGTCTAGAGAAAACCAGGCACAGCTCATCACCCATATAACACCATCTCTACCGTGAAGCATGGTGGTGGCACTATCATGCTATGGGATGATTTTCAGTGGAAGGGACTGGGAGACTGGTAAACATAGATGGAACAACGAATGGAGCCAAATACAGGCAAATCCTTGATGAGAACCTGCTTCCGAGTGCAAACGACCTTAGACTGGGGTTTACATTCCAACAGGACAATGACCCAAAGCATACAGCCAAAGCATACAGCCAAAGCATACAGCCAAAGCATACAGCCAAAGCAACACTGGAATGGCTTCAGAACAGGGATGTGAAAGTCCTTGAGTGGTCCAGCCAAAGCCCAGACTTGAATCCCTCATCGGTGTCAATTCGTATGTACTGTAAATGAGATATTTCTGTATTTAATTTCAATATATTTGCTAAAATATCAAAAACCATGTTGCTTTCACATCGTCACTATGGTATTGTGTGTAGATGGGTCAGAGAAATTATATTTAAACCATTTTGAATTCAGGCTGTAACAACAAAATGTGGAATAGGTCAAGTGGTATGAATAGTTTCTGAAGGCTCTGTAGGTCATGAGAAGAGGAGTGGACTTGGTGAACTCAGGTTGCCATTGTTTTGGCTGTGTTTTGGCTTCATTCTGGTTGTGGTGGGGAGGTCCTGGCTGTTGTTGTGTTTTGGTTAGTGTGGTGAGGTTTGTAACATTGGTCTAACCCAGTTGTAAGGTACACAGGCAGGGCTCGACAGGGCTCTGGGGCTCTGCAGACAGATGGAAACACTTTATGGCTTCACTAGACTGCAATTGGGCCTATTACCATAATTATAGCTTTAAAGCCTCAGCAATTTGTAGCAGGCATGCTCCGGCGAAACTGCCAAGGCTTTTGCCCTATGGAATCACGGCCCTGCATTTCCCCTCTTCGGTTTTCCCAAAGAGACTGTGTATATCACTATCAGGGTAATGGATTTGTGGAATTCCTTCATGTTGTACGGATTATTGTGCTTGCTCCCTCAGCTGTACAGAAAACCTCCCACTGCAGATGGCTTATGAGTAAATTAAGATAATCAGTTGGAGGAGAAGAGAAGGAAAAAATACCAGAAAAAAAGATAAACAAAATATCAGAGGGGAAACATCAAAGAATAGTCTTTGAATTAGGGGTGGGTTGCCATGGCAGCTGGGGTGGGTTGCCGTGGCAGCTGGAAGGCTTAGGGTAGAGACTTTCCTACAGGGGATCCTTCTCGACGACTGGAAATCTGCTCTAGAGAAATATGGCGGCTTCATGAGCATCAGAAGAGCCATGCAGTGAGCCCACCCCATCCCTGATCTTCTCTCTCCCCAGCGGTGTGTGTTTAAGGAACCACCCTTGGGTTATTAAAAAGCCAGTTAATGTTGAATCAGAACCTCTTAACAACATAATTGCACTCTGATTAGATTCCATTACTACAGCCTATTAAAAATATATATTTGATAGTGCCTGAGAGAGGAGGGGAGAGAGAGAGGGAGAGAGTGTGTTTTTGGCCCTGTCCCAAACCGAATCTGCTATTAACATCAAGGCCTGTAGATCTTAACTAAATGATGGCTGCTCATATACAAACTGGCCTATTATTCACAGGGCTGTTTGGTTTAGGGCTGGCAGCCCAGCACTCCCTCCTGACCTGGCCTTTTCTTTAGGAGAAGTCATAAACACATCACACATTCAGCTCCACACAAACCTTACCGTTGGCCCCACTAATGTCTTAATCAATAAGACTATTCAGACAAGTTATGTTTCTCGGAAAGCTCTTATTTCTCCTTTTTCAGGTTTCTGCTCTGGATTTATGTCCCCTCGCTAGTGTTCCTACCATCAGGCAAACCCGATTATGCACGGAACGGTAGGACTTTAAATCAGATAATGCAAAGTCAGACATTTTTAACAGGCTAAGATAAATGGTTTAAGAAATGAAAAACACATTTGTCATTCAGCAATAGAGACACTTTTTGAAATGTGTGCATAGGAACAGAAGGCTCCACCAGCCGAGCTCTCAGGTTCCCCCAGAACGGCAGCGTGTGATGGGCCATACTCAACCTGTCAAGCCCCTACTCTTCCACACATCTAGCATCCCCAGTGGAATGTTGCTACTTGCTACACTAGTCCCTGCCTGAGAGAGAGAGAGAGAGAACAGAGAAAGAGAGAGAGAGAATGAACAAATGAAGGTGTAATGATGGATGGATGGATTGTCTTCTCCACTTTGTGCCACTTGGACAGACACCCTGTGTAGTTTCCCTCTTCCGCCTTCCCTTGTCTCTCTCGTCCCATCTTTCCCTTCACTGACATCTGTGGCAGCACAGGTGACACCCATAACCACCCACCACCCCCCACCCACACCCCACCTGTTGCAGTTTTATGCCAGATGTCTTGATTGGGTTGGATTGGGTTGGGTGAGGAGTTGGGTGAGGAGTGGAGAGAGGCTGAGAAGTGGTTTTAACCGTGAGGAAGGGAAGGACTAGCGAGAGTAAAGAGGATGGAGGGAGTAAAGACAGGAGAGGAGTGTGTGTGTGATGTGTGTGATATGCCCAGCAGTAATAGTTTTGCCCCTAATTATTTGTGAAATCACAGGGAATCCTGTGGATTCCTACATCTGATTTGTGTCATTCTCCCCTGTTTCTATTGGAGGGGCTGAGAAGAAACCCCTCTCTCCTTTACTTGTCCCACAAGTCTTCCTTTCCCTCGGCCACAGACAGCCCACTCAGAACAGGCCTCTCTATTAGGCTCTTATTCCCTCTGTCCTTTCCTCTGACTCACGTCCCCTCATTACATTTGTTACTAGGTGTATTTGCTGCATCTAGGGACCTGCTGTACACTCTTAGACAAAAGGGTTCTTCGACTGTCCCCATAGGATAACCCATTTTGGTTCCAGGTAGAGCTCTTTTTGATTCCAGGTAGAACTCTTTTGGGCTCCATGTAGAACCATCTGGGTAAAAGGTTCTACATGGAACTCAAAAGGGTTCTACCTGGAATCAAAAAGGGTTCTTCAAAGGGTTCTCCAATGGGGACAATCAAAGAACCCTTTTAGGTCCTAGATAGAACCTTTATTTTCTACGAGTGTACTGTAGCAGTGGGGTTCACTGCTGGATATGTACCATCTCTATGGCTTCTGTTGTTCCTCCCCTCCTCCAGTTCCCTTAACCCATGTAGTAGACATAGACAGGTCAGTCAGACAGTTAGTCATGGGTGAAGGTGGGACCTGTTATAGCAGTAGGCTCCAGAGGCAGTGATGTGCCAGGCTCAGACTGGGGACCTGTTATAGCAGTAGGCTCCAGAGGCAGGGATGTGCCAGGCTCAGACTGGGGACCTGTTATAGCAGTAGGCTCCAGAGGCAGGGATGTGCCAGGCTCAGACTGGGAACCTGTTATAGCAGTAGGCTCCAGAGGCAGGGATGTGCCAGGCTCAGACTGGGGACCTGTTATAGCAGTAGGCTCCAGAGGCAGGGATGTGCCAGGCTCAGACTGGGGACCTGTTATAGCAGTAGGCTCCAGAGGCAGGGATGTGCCAGGCTCAGACTGGGGACCTGTTATAGCAGTAGGCTCCAGAGGCAGGGATGTGCCAGGCTCAGACTGGGGACCTGTTATAGCAGTAGGCTCCAGAGGCAGGGATGTGCCAGGCTCAGACTGGGGACCTGTTATAGCAGTAGGCTCCAGAGGCAGGGATGTGCCAGGCTCAGACTGGGGACCTGTTATAGCAGTAGGCTCCAGAGGCAGGGATGTGCCAGGCTCAGACTGGGGACCTGTTATAGCAGTAGGCTCCAGAGGCAGGGATGTGCCAGGCTCATACTGGGGACCTGTTATAGCAGTAGCAGTGGGTACAGGTTTCAGTGGGCACAGTGCTATGTGTGCCAGGCTGTGGGCAGTGCAGCGTGGTAAGAGTCCTGTTCTGTGTTTTTACAGGTTCAGTTGGCCACTGAGGAACAGTCTGAGACTTCTCTCTGAGCCAGCATCCAGCAGGCCTACCCCTGTCCCAACCAACATTGCCCTGGCCTGGCCTTGGCTCTGCAAAACACAGCTCTTTCATTCTGCCAACCAACCAGCCACGGAAATAACTTTTCATCTGCAACAGGAGGAAACTAATGTGACAAGCTCCAACACCGCCATATCCCATCAACACCACTCCTCCCCTCCTCGCCTACTTGTCTCTCCCCCATGCCTCAGTCCTGTCTGGGCTTGTGCAACAGGCGTGCAAGGCCAGGGTGAGGGAGAGAAGGGAAATGAACTACTTTGGGGGATCATATATGGCTTTTTATAGAGGCTATGAACATGCTACACTGTGTGTGTGTTTTAGCACTTGTCAGAAACATGCACTGGTCTAACAACCAGCTAATATTACATCAATGAAAGCCAAAGTGACCTCACCCCTAACTTTATAACCCCTGCTAAAACACGTTTATGGCAAATGTTATGACACATTATGCAGCATCTTCACACAAGAGCCACGTCAAACCAACTGAAGTGTTACAGAGTACAAAGTAGTACGGAACAGTTTGTCTTATCCAAGGACACAGAGGGGGCGGGGAGGCTGGGGGGTGCACCTGAACTCACAACACCCCCACTAACATAACACAGAGAGACACTAACCAGTCAGGGCAGTCAGACAAACACAGGAGCTAGCAGAGTAAACGCCTGGAGAGAAACCCAGGACAGGACAAGCAGAGCAGAGCCCAGCACACAGAGCCCAGCGCACAGAGCCCAGCGCTAGGCTAACACAATGACACTAGCCTTCTGTTCCTGCTCTCTCGGAGAGAGATGAGAGGCCTGTCTGCTCTGTCCGATCCAATGGAAACTACTCTGGCCTGTCCAGATGTATTACAGCTAACATTCAATTATCCACACAAACATGTCCACGGAACACTGTCCATTCAACACTGGGCTGTGGGGAACACAGAGGGAATGTACGTGTCACCACTGTCCCCGAGTAACCCTACTCTGTTCCATTCTTCATGGGAATGCATCTCTGCTGAGCTTTGACTACATTAAGGAACTGCAGTTCACTGTGGGGCTTTCCATCTGAGGCATCACTCAGTACAGACAGACAGACAGACAGACAGACAGACAGACAGACAGACAGACAGACAGACAGACAGACAGACAGACAGACAGACAGACAGACAGACAGACAGACAGACAGACAGACAGACAGACAGACAGACAGACAGACAGACAGACAGACAGACAGACATATACACAAAATGCACTGCAAACATTTCTGTTCTCTAATGACAAATACATAAAAGCTCTCTTATGGCCTCCCTATGCAATATTACCAGAATTGACATCAATCTAATATTTGGCTACATTTCATGATTCAATAGGATACATTGAGACTCTCAAAACATGTTTTCCCCCAATACAGGCCCATCCCCATTCCTGGACCAGATGCACTTCTCCTCCAGCTCCACTGTCACAATGAGGCCCACGCCTCACTAAACACACACTGTCTGTCTCAGTCTGTCAGTAGCACCCCTCTCCTCCCATCCATGGCTGCTCTTCTTTATGCACAGCCTGAAGAGTTGTTACCCCACTCATCTCCCCCTCTACCCAAACCCAGGCCAAGTTGGAGGCCCTGTATGCTGAAGGTTCCAAGGACGTCCCCATTAAGAGGAGAGGAGGGGGAGAAGAGTTGCAAAACCCCCTTAACCCCCTCAGTGTGCCTCTGTCTGACTGACTATCCTCCAGTCTACGCTAAATAGCAACTGGTGTCAGTTAACAGGGACATATGGGCCACTGAAGAGCAGTGAGGGAGAGGAGCTGACTGACTCTTGGCCATGTAAATGTCATACATGTAAATGCTATAGGAGGTTTCCAATAACCGTTTCTGAATGCACGGGGACGTTCACCATTGTTTTAAGCACTGTATGGAGAATTAGCATGGATTTGACTAGCTGGGAGTGCGTTGCAGACTTCTTTGGCTTCAATTTCGTCAGTGTAAAGAAGCTTTACTTGCCCAACCCTCACAAAGGATACTGTAGAGTCTGTTAATAAAACATACTGGATACTACTTTATCCTCATGGTATCCATGCAAATCTGATACATTTGGGCTCTTGAACTGGCATAAAATCACATGAATGCACCCACATTACGATCAAGGTTAAATGCAAATCAGTCAATTAAAGTGAATTTGGCTCAACCCAACTTAGTAGTTTGGAAATGAAGCTGTCGTTTCAACAGGCGGGTCATAGGTAAGAGATGGTGCCATTATGGGTCTCTTACCCTTTAACACAAGTAGTGGAATTAACAGCACCAGTCAAAAGTTTGGACACACCTTCTCATTCAAGGGTTTTTCTTTAATTTCACTATTTTCTACATTGTAGAATAATAGTGAAGACATCAAAACTATGAAATAACACATATGGAATAACCATGTAGTAACCAAAAATGTGTTAAACAAGTAAAATATATTTTATATTTGAGATTCTACAAAGCAGCCACCCGTGGCCTTGATAACAGATTTGCACATTCTTGGCATTCTCTCCACCCACTTCATGAGGTAGTCAACTGGAATGCATTTCAATCAACAGATGTTCTTTGTTAAAAGTTAATTTGTGAAAATTCTTTCCTTCTTAATGCATTTGAGCCAATCAGTTGTGTTGTGACAGGGTAGGGGTGGTATACAGAAGATATCCCTATCTGGTAAAAGACCAAGTCCATATTATGGAAAGAACAGCTCAAATAAAAGAGAAACAACAGGCCATCATTACTTTAAGACATGAAGGTCAGTCATTCTGGAAAATTTCAAGAACTTTGAAAGTTTATTCAAGTGCAGTCGCAAAAACCACCAAGAAGCTATGATGAAACTGGCTCCCATGAGGACCGCCAAAGGAAAACAAGACCCAGAGTTACCTATGCTGCGGAGGATACGTTCATTAAAATTTACTGCACCTCAGATTGCAGCCCAAATAAATGCTTCACAGAGTTCAAGTAACTGTTCAGAGGAGACTGTGTGAATCAGGCCGTCATGGTCGAATTGCTGCAAAGAAACCACTATTAAAGGACAACAATAAGAAGAAGAGACTTGCTTGGGCCAAGAAACATGAGCAATGGACATTAGACCGGTGGAAATCTGTCCGTTGGTCTGATGAGTCCAAATGTGCGATTTCTGGTTCCAACCACCACGTCTTTGTGAGACGCAGAGTAGGTGTGGTTCCCACCGTGAAGCTTGGAGGAGGAGATGTGATGGTGTGGGGGTGCTTCACTATCTGTGATTTATTTAGAATTCAAGGCATACTTAACCAGCATGGCTACCACAGCATTCTGCAGCAATACACCATCCCATCTGGTTTGCTCATTGTGGGACTATCATTTGTTTTTAAACAGGACAATGACCCAACACACCTCCAGGCAGTGTAAGGGCTTTTTGACGAAGGAGTGTAATGGAGTGCTGCATCAGATGACCTGGCCTCCACAATCACCTGACCTCAACCCAATTGAGATGGTTTGGGATGAGTTGGACCGCAGAGTGAAGGAAAAGCAGCCAACAAGTGCTCAGGATATGTGGGAACTCCTTCAAGACTGTTGGAAAAGCATTCTTCCTGAAGCTGGTTGATTTTTTTTTAACCTTTATTTAACTAGGCAAGTCAGTTAAGAACCAATTCTTCTTATTTTCAATGACGGCCTAGGAACAGTGGGTTAACTGCCTGTTCGGGGCAGTTAAAGAATGCAAAGAGTGTGCAAAGCTGTCTTCAAGGCAAATAGGGCTACTTTGAAGAATCTAAAATCTCTAATATATCATCATAATACATCATAGTTTTGATGTCTTAACTATTATTCTACAATGTATAAAATAGTGAAAATAAAGAAAAACCTGTCACACCTTGGTCATTGTATTTTGTGTTTTTGTTATGTTTGGGTAGGCCAGGGTGTGACATGGGTTTATATGTTGTGTTTCGTATTGGGGTTTGTATTATTTGGGACCGCGGCTGATTAGGGGTGTGGTATAGGCTTGGCTGCCTGAGGCGATTCTCAATTAGAGTCAGGTGCTTATCGTTGTCTCTGATTGGGAACCGTATTTAGGCAGCCTGAGTTTCGCTTTGTATTTCGTGGGTGTTTGTTCCTGTCTCTGTGTTGTAGTCACCAGATAGGCTGTAATTAGTTTTTCGTTCCGTTCTGTTGTTTTTGTAGTTAGTATCAGTTATTTCATGTACCGCGTTCTTTCATTAAAGTCATGAGTAACCAACACGCTGCATTTCGGTCCGACTCTCTTCTTTCAACAGACGAACGCCGTTACAAAACCCTTGAATGAGAAGGTGTGTCCAGTCTTTTGACTGGTACTGTATGTTGACTGGAACACACATACTTTATAAGGCTTGATATTGGGAAGTGGACTGAAACCTGGGCATCCCTCTTGGTCCCATGTCTGTTGTGCAGGGAAAACAACTCAACTCAGAGCTTGTGCTGTCTCCTCCTCTCTCATCCTGGCTTGCTCTCTCCTCTCTCCCCAATCTCCTTCTTCTTTTCTACCTCCTCCTCTCCAGAGGTGGAACAAGTACCCAATTGTCATACTTGAGTAAAAGTATAGATTCCCTAATAGAAAGTTAGTCAAGTAAAAGTGTAAGTCAGCTGGTAAAGTACTACTTGAGCAAAAGTTTTAAAGTATTAGGTTTTAAATATACTTACATATCAAAGTAAATGTAATTGCTGAAATATACTTAAGTATCAAAAGTAAAAGTACAAGTATAAATAATAAAATAATCATTATATTAAGCAAAGCAGACGGCACCATTTTCTTGTTTTTAAAATGTATGGACAGCCAGGGTCACACTCCCTCACTCAGACATGACTTACAGATAGCCAGGGTCACACTCCCACACTCAGACATGACTTACAGATAGCCAGGGTCACACTCCCACACTCAGACATGACTTACAGATAGCCAGGGTCACACTCCCACACTCAGACATGACTTACAGATAGCCAGGGTCACACTCCCTCACTCAGACATGACTTACAGATAGCCAGGGTCACACTCCCACACTCAGACATGACTTACAGATAGCCAGGGTCACACTCCCTCACTCAGACATGACTTACAGATAGCCAGGGTCACACTCCCACACTCAGACATGACTTACAGATAGCCGGGGTCACACTCCCTCACTCAGACATGACTTACAGATAGCCAGGGTCACACTCCCACACTCAGACATGACTTACAGATAGCCGGGGTCACACTCCCTCACTCAGACATGACTTACAGATAGCCAGGGTCACACTCCCTCACTCAGACATGACTTACAGATAGCCAGGGTCACACTCCCACACTCAGACATGACTTACAGACAGCCGGGGTCAGACTCCCACACTCAGACATGACTTACAGACAGCCGGGGTCAGACTCCCACACTCAGACATGACTTACAGATAGCCGGGGTCACACTCCCTCACTCAGACATGACTTACAGACAGCCAGGGTCACACTCCCACACTCAGACATGACTTACAGATAGCCAGGGTCACACTCCCACACTCAGACATGACTTACAGATAGCCAGGGTCACACTCCCACACTCAGACATGACTTACAGACAGCCGGGGTCAGACTCCCACACTCAGACATGACTTACAGACAGCCGGGGTCACACTCCCACACTCAGACATGACTTACAGATAGCCGGGGTCAGACTCCCACACTCAGACATGACTTACAGATAGCCGGGGTCACACTCCCACACTCAGACATGACTTACAGATAGCCGGGGTCACACTCCCACACTCAGACATGACTTACAGATGGCATGGGTCACACTCCCACACTCAGACATGACTTACAGCCGGGTCACACTCCCACACTCAGACATGACTTACAGATAGCCCTGGGTCACACTCCCACACTCAGACATGACTTACAGATGGCCTGGGTCACACTCCCACACTCAGACATGACTTACAGATAGCCAGGGTCACACTCCCACACTCAGACATGACTTACAGATAGCCAGGGTCACACTCCCACACTCAGACATGACTTACAGATAGCCAGGGTCACACTCCCAAACTCAGACATGACTTACAGATAGCCTGGGTCACACTCCCACACTCAGACATGACTTACAGACAGCCGGGGTCAGACTCCCACACTCAGACATGACTTACAGACAGCCGGTGTCAGACTCCCACACTCAGACATGACTTACAGATAGCCAGGGTCACACTCCCACACTCAGACATGACTTACAGATAGCCAGGGTCACACTCCCACACTCAGACATGACTTACAGATAGCCAGGGTCACACTCCCACACTCAGACATGACTTACAGATAGCCAGGGTCACACTCCCTCACTCAGACATGACTTACAGACAGCCGGGGTCAGACTCCCACACTCAGACATGACTTACAGATAGCCGGGGTCAGACTCCCACACTCAGACATGACTTACAGATAGCCGGGGTCACACTCCCACACTCAGACATGACTTACAGATAGCCAGGGTCACACTCCCACACTCAGACATGACTTACAGACAGCCGGGGTCAGACTCCCACACTCAGACATGACTTACAGACAGCCGGGGTCAGACTCCCACACTCAGACATGACTTACAGACAGCCGGGGTCACACTCCCACACTCAGACATGACTTACAGATAGCCAGGGTCACACTCCCACACTCAGACATGACTTACAGATAGCCGGGGTCAGACTCCCACACTCAGACATGACTTACAGACAGCCGGGGTCACACTCCCACACTCAGACATGACTTACAGATGGCCTGGGTCACACTCCCACACTCAGACATGACTTACAGATAGCCAGGGTCACACTCCCACACTCAGACATGACTTACAGATAGCCAGGCTCACACTCCCACACTCAGACATGACTTACAGATAGCCTGGGTCACACTCCCACACTCATACATGACTTACAGATAGCCTGGGTCACACTCCCACACTCAGACATGACTTACAGACAGCCGGGGTCAGACTTCCACACTCAGACATGACTTACAGACAGCCGGTGTCACACTCCCTCACTCAGACATGACTTACAGATAGCCAGGGTCACACTCCCAAACTCAGACATGACTTACAGATAGCCAGAGTCACACTCCCTCACTCAGACATGACTTACAGATAGCCAGGGTCACACTCCCACACTCAGACATGACTTACAGATAGCCAGGGTCACACTCCCTCACTCAGACATGACTTACAGATAGCCAGGGTCACACTCCCTCACTCAGACATGACTTACAGATAGCCAGGGTCACACTCCCACACTCAGACATGACTTACAGATAGCCAGGGTCACACTCCCACACTCAGACATGACTTACAGATAGCCAGGCTCACACTCCCACACTCAGACATGACTTACAGATAGCCAGGCTCACACTCCCACACTCAGACATGACTTACAGATAGCCAGGGTCACACTCCCACACTCAGACATGACTTACAGATAGCCAGGGTCACACTCCCTCACTCAGACATGACTTACAGATAGCCAGGGTCACACTCCCACACTCAGACATGACTTACAGATAGCCAGGGTCACACTCCCACACTCAGACATGACTTACAGATAGCCAGGCTCACACTCCCACACTCAGACATGACTTACAGATAGCCTGGGTCACACTCCCACACTCATACATGACTTACAGATAGCCTGGGTCACACTCCCACACTCAGACATGACTTACAGACAGCCGGGGTCAGACTTCCACACTCAGACATGACTTACAGACAGCCGGTGTCAGACTCCCACACTCAGACATGACTTACAGATAGCCAGGGTCACACTCCCACACTCAGACATGACTTACAGATAGCCAGGGTCACACTCCCACACTCAGACATGACTTACAGATAGCCAGGGTCACACTCCCACACTCAGACATGACTTACAGATAGCCAGGGTCACACTCCCACACTCAGACATGACTTACAGATAGCCAGGGTCACACTCCCTCACTCAGACATGACTTACAGATAGCCAGGGTCACACTCCCACACTCAGACATGACTTACAGATAGCCAGGGTCACACTCCCACACTCAGACATGACTTACAGATAGCCAGGCTCACACTCCAACACTCAGACATGACTTACAGATAGCCTGGGTCACACTCCCACACTCATACATGACTTACAGATAGCCTGGGTCACACTCCCACACTCAGACATGACTTACAGACAGCCGGGGTCAGACTTCCACACTCAGACATGACTTACAGACAGCCGGTGTCAGACTCCCACACTCAGACATGACTTACAGATAGCCAGGGTCACACTCCCACACTCAGACATGACTTACAGATAGCCAGGGTCACACTCCCACACTCAGACATGACTTACAGATAGCCAGGGTCACACTCCCACACTCAGACATGACTTACAGATAGCCGGGGTCACACTCCCACACTCAGACATGACTTACAGACAGCCGGGTCAGACTCCCCACTCAGACATGACTTACAGATAGCCAGGGTCACACTCCCACACTCAGACATGACTTACAGATAGCCAGGGTCACACTCCCACACTCAGACATGACTTACAGATAGCCGGGGTCACACTCCCTCACTCAGACATGACTTACAGATAGCCAGGGTCACACTCCCACACTCAGACATGACTTACAGATAGCCTGGGTCACACTCCCACACTCAGACATGACTTACAGACAGCCGGGGTCAGACTCCCACACTCAGACATGACTTACAGATAGCCAGGGTCACACTCCCACACTCAGACATGACTTACAGATAGCCGGGGTCACACTCCCTCACTCAGACATGACTTACAGATAGCCAGGGTCACACTCCCTCACTCAGACATGACTTACAGATAGCCAGGGTCACACTCCCACACTCAGACATGACTTACAGACAGCCGGGGTCAGACTCCCACACTCAGACATGACTTACAGACAGCGGGTCAGACTCCCACACTCAGACATGACTTACAGATACGGGGTCACACTCCCTCACTCAGACATGACTTACAGACAGCCAGGGTCACACTCCCACACTCAGACATGACTTACAGATAGCCAGGGTCACACTCCCACACTCAGACATGACTTACAGATAGCCAGGGTCACACTCCCACACTCAGACATGACTTACAGACAGCCGGGGTCAGACTCCCACACTCAGACATGACTTACAGACAGCCGGGGTCACACTCCCACACTCAGACATGACTTACAGATAGCCGGGGTCAGACTCCCACACTCAGACATGACTTACAGATAGCCGGGGTCACACTCCCACACTCAGACATGACTTACAGATAGCCGGGGTCACACTCCCACACTCAGACATGACTTACAGATGGCATGGGTCACACTCCCACACTCAGACATGACTTACAGATAGCCGGGGTCACACTCCCACACTCAGACATGACTTACAGATGGCCTGGGTCACACTCCCACACTCAGACATGACTTACAGATAGCCAGGGTCACACTCCCACACTCAGACATGACTTACAGATAGCCAGGGTCACACTCCCACACTCCATGACACTAGCCAGACACTCAGACATGACTTACAGATAGCCTGGGTCACACTCCCACACTCAGACATGACTTAAAGACAGCCGGGTCAGACTCCCACACTCAGACATGACTTACAGACAGCCGGGTCAGACTCCCACACTCAGACATGACTTACAGATAGCCAGGGTCACACTCCCACACTCAGACATGACTTACAGATAGCCAGGGTCACACTCCCACACTCAGACATGACTTACAGATAGCCAGGGTCACACTCCCACACTCAGACATGACTTACAGAAAGCCAGGGTCACACTCCCTCACTCAGACATGACTTACAGACAGCCGGGGTCAGACTCCCACACTCAGACATGACTTACAGATAGCCGGGGTCACACTCCCACACTCAGACATGACTTACAGATAGCCAGGGTCACACTCCCACACTCAGACATGACTTACAGACAGCCGGGGTCAGACTCCCACACTCAGACATGACTTACAGACAGCCGGGGTCAGACTCCCACACTCAGACATGACTTACAGACAGCCGGGGTCACACTCCCACACTCAGACATGACTTACAGATAGCCAGGGTCACACTCCCACACTCAGACATGACTTACAGATAGCCGGGGTCAGACTCCCACACTCAGACATGACTTACAGACAGCCGGGGTCACACTCCCACACTCAGACATGACTTACAGATGGCCTGGGTCACACTCCCACACTCAGACATGACTTACAGATAGCCAGGGTCACACTCCCACACTCAGACATGACTTACAGATAGCCAGGCTCACACTCCCACACTCAGACATGACTTACAGATAGCCTGGGTCACACTCCCACACTCATACATGACTTACAGATAGCCTGACTTACAGACAGCCGGGGTCAGACTTCCACACTCAGACATGACTTACAGACAGCCAGACATGACTTACAGATAGCCAGGGTCACACTCCCAAACTCAGACATGACTTACAGATAGCCAGGGTCACACTCCCTCACTCAGACATGACTTACAGATAGCCAGGGTCACACTCCCACACTCAGACATGACTTACAGATAGCCAGGGTCACACTCCCTCACTCAGACATGACTTACAGATAGCCAGGGTCACACTCCCTCACTCAGACATGACTTACAGATAGCCAGGGTCACACTCCCACACTCAGACATGACTTACAGATAGCCAGGGTCACACTCCCACACTCAGACATGACTTACAGATAGCCAGGCTCACACTCCCACACTCAGACATGACTTACAGATAGCCAGGGTCACACGCCCACACGCAGACATGACTTACAGATAGCCAGGGTCACACTCCCACACTCAGACATGACTTACAGATAGCCAGGGTCACACTCCCTCCCTCAGACATGACTTACAGATAGCCAGGGTCACACTCCCACACTCAGACATGACTTACAGATAGCCAGGGTCACACTCCCACACTCAGACATGACTTACAGATAGCCAGGCTCACACTCCCACACTCAGACATGACTTACAGATAGCCTGGGTCACACTCCCACACTCAGACATGACTTACAGATAGCCTGGGTCACACTCCCACACTCAGACATGACTTACAGACAGCCGGGGTCAGACTTCCACACTCAGACATGACTTACAGACAGCCGGTGTCAGACTCCCACACTCAGACATGACTTACAGATAGCCAGGGTCACACTCCCACACTCAGACATGACTTACAGATAGCCAGGGTCACACTCCCACACTCAGACATGACTTACGTCACACTCCCACACTCAGACATGACTTACAGATAGCCGGGGTCACACTCCCACACTCAGACATGACTTACAGACAGCCGGGGTCAGACTCCCACACTCAGACATGACTTACAGATAGCCAGGGTCACACTCCCACACTCAGACATGACTTACAGATAGCCAGGGTCACACTCCCACACTCAGACATGACTTACAGATAGCCGGGGTCACACTCCCTCACTCAGACATGACTTACAGATAGCCAGGGTCACACTCCCACACTCAGACATGACTTACAGATAGCCTGGGTCACACTCCCACACTCAGACATGATCAGACTCCCACACTCAGACATGACTTACAGACCGGGGTCAGACTCCCACACTCAGACATGACTTACAGATAGCCGGGGTCAGACTCCCACACTCAGACATGACTTACAGACAGCCGGGTCAGACTCCCACACTCAGACATGACTTACAGATAGCCGGGTCAGACTACACTCAGACATGACTTACAGATAGCCGGGTCAGACTCCCACACTCAGACATGACTTACAGATAGCCGGGGTCAGACTCCCACACTCAGACATGACTTACAGACAGCCGGGGTCAGACTCCCACACTCAGACATGACTTACAGACAGCCGGGGTCACACTCCCACACTCAGACATGACTTACAGATAGCCAGGGTCACACTCCCACACTCAGACATGACTTACAGACATCAGACTCTTCAGACATGACTTACAGACAGCCAGGGTCAGACTCCCACACTCAGACATGACTTACAGATAGCCGGGGTCAGACTCCCACACTCAGACATGACTTACAGATGGCCGGTGTCAGACTCCCACACTCAGACATGACTTACAGATGGCCGGTGTCAGACTCCCACACTCAGACATGACTTACACGGGGTCAGACATGACTTACAGATAGCCAGGGTCACACTCCCTCACTCAGACATGACTTACAGATAGCCAGGGTCACACTCCCTCACTCAGACATGACTTACAGATAGCCAGGGTCACACTCCCACACTCAGACATGACTTACAGATAGCCAGGGTCACACTCCCACACTCAGACATGACTTACAGATAGCCAGGCTCACACTCCCACACTCAGACATGACTTACAGATAGCCAGGGTCACACTCCCACACTCAGACATGACTTACAGATAGCCAGGGTCACACTCCCACACTCAGACATGACTTACAGATAGCCAGGGTCACACTCCCTCCCTCAGACATGACTTACAGATAGCCAGGGTCACACTCCCACACTCAGACATGACTTACAGATAGCCAGGGTCACACTCCCACACTCAGACATGACTTACAGATAGCCAGGCTCACACTCCCACACTCAGACATGACTTACAGATAGCCTGGGTCACACTCCCACACTCATACATGACTTACAGATAGCCTGGGTCACACTCCCACACTCAGACATGACTTACAGACAGCCGGGTCAGACTTCCACACTCAGACATGACTTACAGACAGCCGGTGTCAGACTCCCACACTCAGACATGACTTACAGATAGCCAGGGTCACACTCCCACACTCAGACATGACTTACAGATAGCCAGGGTCACACTCCCACACTCAGACATGACTTACAGATAGCCAGGGTCACACTCCCACACTCAGACATGACTTACAGATAGCCGGGGTCACACTCCCACACTCAGACATGACTTACAGACAGCCGGGGTCAGACTCCCACACTCAGACATGACTTACAGATAGCCAGGGTCACACTCCCACACTCAGACATGACTTACAGATAGCCAGGGTCACACTCCCACACTCAGACATGACTTACAGATAGCCGGGGTCACACTCCCTCACTCAGACATGACTTACAGATAGCCAGGGTCACACTCCCACACTCAGACATGACTTACAGATAGCCTGGGTCACACTCCCACACTCAGACATGACTTACAGACAGCCGGGGTCAGACTCCCACACTCAGACATGACTTACAGACAGCCGGGGTCAGACTCCCACACTCAGACATGACTTACAGATAGCCGGGGTCAGACTCCCACACTCAGACATGACTTACAGACAGCCGGGGTCAGACTCCCACACTCAGACATGACTTACAGATAGCCGGGGTCAGACTCCCACACTCAGACATGACTTACAGATAGCCGGGGTCAGACTCCCACACTCAGACATGACTTACAGATAGCCGGGGTCAGACTCCCACACTCAGACATGACTTACAGACAGCCGGGGTCAGACTCCCACACTCAGACATGACTTACAGACAGCCGGGGTCACACTCCCACACTCAGACATGACTTACAGATAGCCAGGGTCACACTCCCACACTCAGACATGACTTACAGACAGCCGGGGTCAGACTCTCACACTCAGACATGACTTACAGACAGCCAGGGTCAGACTCCCACACTCAGACATGACTTACAGATAGCCGGGGTCAGACTCCCACACTCAGACATGACTTACAGATGGCCGGTGTCAGACTCCCACACTCAGACATGACTTACAGATGGCCGGTGTCAGACTCCCACACTCAGACATGACTTACAGATAGCCGGGGTCAGACTCCCACACTCAGACATGACTTACAGATGGCCTGGGTCACACTCCCACACTCAGACATGACTTACAGATAGCCAGGGTCACACTCCCACACTCAGACATGACTTACAGATAGCCAGGGTCACACTCCCACACTCAGACATGACTTACAGATAGCCGGGGTCACACTCCCACACTCAGACATGACTTACAGATAGCCAGGGTCACACTCCCACACTCAGACATGACTTACAGATAGCCAGGCTCACACTCCCACACTCAGACATGACTTACAGATAGATAGCCAGGGTCACACTCCCACACTCAGACATGACTTACAGATAGCCAGGGTCACACTCCCACACTCAGACATGACTTACAGATAGCCAGGGTCACACTCCCACACTCAGACATGACTTACAGATGGCCTGGGTCACACTCCCACACTCAGACATGACTTACAGATAGCCGGGGTCACACTCCCACACTCAGACATGACTTACAGATAGCCAGGGTCACACTCCCACACTCAGACATGACTTACAGATAGCCAGGCTCACACTCCCACACTCAGACATGACTTACAGATAGCCAGGGTCACACTCCCACACTCAGACATGACTTACAGATAGCCAGGGTCACACTCCCACACTCAGACATGACTTACAGATGGCCTGGGTCACACTCCCACACTCAGACATGACTTACAGATGGCCTGGGTCACACTCCCACACTCAATTTACAAAAGATGCCTTTGTGTGTTTAGTGAGTGCGACAGGCCAGAGGCAGTAGGAATGACCACGTGTTATCTTAATATGTACTTGAATTGGATCATTTTCCTGTCCTGCTAAGAATTCAAAATGTAACTCGTACTTTTGGTTGTCAGGGAAAATCTATGTAAAAAGTACAATATTTTATTTAGGAATGTAGTGATGTTAAAGTAAAGGTTGTCAAAAATATAAATAGTAAAGTAAAGTACAGATACCCCCCCCCAAAAAACTTAAGTAGTACTTAAAAGTATGTTTACTTAAGTACTTTACACTACTGCTCCTCTCTTATTCCCTCTTTACTTTTGGCTTGCTCCTCGCCTCTCCCTCTACCCCCCTTATCCCCAGTGTGTGTTAGCACCAGGTGGGGTGGCTTATGTCCATGTCTCTGGTCCTCAGGGTGCAGTGTCCTCAGCACCAACCCAACCCACAGCTCCCATCAATCTGCTTTCTGTCTGGCCTGTCACACATACCGGTACTCAAGAGTTATGGCCCAACCCTCTCTGTCTTTCTCTCTTACTCTCTGTGTCTGTCTCCCTCTTTGTGTCTGTATCGGTCTCTCTCTCTGTTACTCATGCACTCTCTCACACTCTCCACCGCTCTGTCCCTCTCTTTCTCCCTCTTTCGTTCCACCTCCCTCTCTCTGCTACAGGCCTCACTGCTCAGGGGGTCAGACAGCTGCAAAGGCCCCAGTCCCAAGGGCAGGCCCTTCTCCCCCTCTCATGGTCTCTCCTCTCTTCTTCTCCTCCTCTCCTCCTGTCCTCTGGGCCCCTGATGCTCATCTGTTCTAAGACACAACACTGAAACCTAGCCCTGTAAGTGTGGAGCACTTACTGACGGTCTGAGTCAATCGACCAATAACTCTACCCCTATCTACAGCAAAAACAATCAATCAAGCCAGTGCCTTATCTTTTTTCTACAGTTCTTTTATTTTCAGACCTGTGCCACAAGTGAAAGGCTGTGCCAACTGAGGCAACCTGTGTAGAATTCTTCAGGAATGTGGCTTCAGTAAATTTTCTATATTCCTGGCCTTCTACCATCCAACCTCCCCTCCATCCCTCTCTCTCTGCCTTTACCAAAGCAGCATATAATCCTCTGCACCTGCAAAAGCTCCACACACTGCAGCCTGCCAAAAAAAGGGTGTGTGACCTTGCCTCCATGACCACTCAGGCTGAGGAGAGAGAGAGAGAGAGAGAGAGAGAGAGAGAGAGAGAGAGAGAGAGAGAGAGAGAGAGAGAGAGAGCAAATGAAGGAGAAAGAGTTAAAGAGAGAGAGGGTTGGTTATAAGAGTTATCAGGCGTATTAAAAACATCTCAAACCTCATCGGAATCGGCCTGGGGCTGGGAACCAAACGGCGCAGCTATTTTTGTGTACTCTTCTCCGTCTTTGGAGTGATGTAATTCACTCTTTTCCCAAGCACATTACAGGACAAGAAAGGGAGGGGGAAGGAGAAAGGGGAAGACATGAAAAAAGTCCCATAGACGAGGACTGCAGTAAAGGTCCCCAGAATTCCTCAGCTCAGCAGAAAAGGCCTGGCTGATGAAGTTATACTGTTCTCATAATATGAGAACATAATCATTTATTTGGAGAAGAGAAGCTAAGCACTTATATTATCATGTTAATGGAGGTTAAGTCTCATCCAAGTCGAGAGGGAACAGAATGGAGCCAGCTGAAGAGAACTGTCTGGAGTCTATGCTATCTTGCCAGTTACGAAACAACATTTGTTCAATATTCACCATGGAGCTTATGGATTTGGATGAGCTCAGGCCTCTGTGTTCCATATTTCTGTGTTGATGCTCAAATAGTGTAACATGAGGCGCTAGCTGGGCCAACGGCCTATAAAACAGGTTGAACTGGAACCTAACTAATACCTCACCCCTAGCTAATTACACAATACCTCAACCCTAGCTAATTACACAATACCTCACCCCTAGCTAATTACACAATACCTCACCCCTAGCTAATTACACAATACTGCACCCGTAGCTAATTACACAATACCTCACCCCCATCTAATTACACAATACCTCACCCCCATCTAATTACACAATACCTCAACCCTAGCTAATTACACAATACATCACCCCTAGCTAATTACACAATACCTCACCCCTAGCTAATTATACAATACCTCACCTCTAGCTAATTACACAATACCTCACCCCTAGCTAATTACACAATACCTCACCCCTACCTAATTACACAATACCTCACCCCTAGCTAATTACACAATACCTCACTCCTAGCTAATTACACAATACATCACCCCTAGCTAATTACACAATACCTCACCCCTAGCTAATTATACAATACCTCACCTCTAGCTAATTACACAATACCTCACCCCTAGCTAATTACACAATACCTCACCCCTAGCTAATTACACAATACCTCACCCCTAGCTAATTACACAATACCTCACCCCTAGCTAATTACACAATACCTCACCCCTAGCTAATTACACAATACCTCACCCCTAGCTAATTACACAATACCTCACCCCTAGCTAATTACACAATACCTCACCCCTAGCTAATTACACAATACCTCACCCCTAGCTAATTACACAATACCTCACCCCTAGCTAATTACACAATACCTCACCCCTAGCTAATTACACAATACATCACCCCTAGCTAATTACACAATACCTCACCCCTAGCTAATTATACAATACCTCACCCCTAGCTAATTACACAATACCTCACCCCTAGCTAATTATACAATACCTGACCCCTAGCTAATTACACAATACCTCACCCCTAGCTAATTATACAATACCTCACCCCTAGCTAATTACACAATACCTCACCCCTAGCTAATTACACAATACCTCACCCCTAGCTAATTACACAATACCTCACCCCTAGCTAATTATACAATACCTCACCCCTAGCTAATTACACAATACCTCACCCCTAGCTAATTACACAATACCTCACCCCTAGCTAATTACACAATACCTCACCCCTAGCTAATTACACAATACCTCACCTCTAGCTAATTACACAATACCTCACCCCTAGCTAATTACACAATACCTCACCCCTAGCTAATTACACAATACCTCACCCCTAGCTAATTACACAATACCTCACCCCTAGCTAATTACACAATACCTCACCCCTAGCTAATTACACAATACATCACCCCTAGCTAATTACACAATACCTCACCCCTAGCTAATTACACAATACCTCACCTCTAGCTAATTACACAATACCTCACCCCTAGCTAATTACACAATACATCACCCCTAGCTAATTACACAATACCTCACCCCTAGCTAATTACACAATACCTCACCCCTAGCTAATTACACAATACATCACCCCTAGCTAATTACACAATACCTCACCCCTAGCTAATTACACAATACCTCACCCCTAGCTAATACCTCACTAGCTAATTACACAATACCTCACCCCTAGCTAATTACACAATACCTCACCCCTAGCTAATTACACAATACCTCACCCCTAGCTAATTACACAATACATCACCCCTAGCTATTTACACAATACCTCACCCCTAGCTAATTACACAATACCTCACCCCTAGCTAATTACACAATACCTCACCCCTAGCTAATTACACAATACATCACCCTAGCTAATTACACAATACATCACCCCTAGCTAATTACACAATACCTCACCCCTAGCTAATTACACAATACATCACCCCTAGCTAATTACACAATACATCACCCCTAGCTAATTACACAATACCTCACCCCTAGCTAATTACACAATACATCACCCCTAGCTAATTACACAATACATCACCCCTAGCTAATTACACAATACCTCACCCCTAGCTAATTACACAATACCTCACCCCTAGCTAATTACACAATACATCACCCCTAGCTAATTACACAATACATCACCCCTAGCTAATTACACAATACCTCACCCCTAGCTAATTACACAATACCTCACCCCTAGCTAATTACACAATACATCACCCCTAGCTAATTACACAATACCTCACCCCTAGCTAATTACACAATACATCACCCCTAGCTAATTACACAATACATCACCCCTAGCTAATTACACAATACCTCACCCCTAGCTAATTACACAATACATCACCCCTAGCTAATTACACAATACATCACCCCTAGCTAATTACACAATACCTCAACCCTAGCTAATTACACAATACCTCACCCCTAGCTAATTACACAATACATCACCCCTAGCTAATTACACAATACCTCACCCCTAGCTAATTACACAACCTATACTTGTCTTCTTTGGGGTTCATTCCCTCCTCAACGCTGGTGGGCTGAATGCTGTTGGATTGTGTTGGATTCTGGTGTAGAGTTCTGGTTGTCGTTGGGCTGCAGGTTCTGCCCGAGGACAACAGATAATTCCTGGTCCTTCTTGAAAACACATTGTGATAGTTTGGTTGCTCTAGAATAAATGAAGCAGGGATGATTGCTGCAATTGAGGAACAGCATGGAATAATTACAAATATGAATTCCCATGCAAACTTAATCTCTAGCATACATGTCCTCTTTATAACACGTACACGTACACACACACACACGCACACACACACACACACACACACACACACACACACACACACACACACACACACACACACACACACACACACACACACACACACACACACACACACACACACACACACACACACACACACACACACACACACACACACACACACACACACACACACTCTAATCAAATACACACACAAGTACAGAAACCCCCAAACACCCATTCACAGTGTGGAGAGCTGGGAGAGCTGTCAGGTACGGTATATGGTTGGGGTGCGTCATGTGTATTCCATTAGGTTGCAGATTAAAAGGGAGACTTTGTTTTTCACATCAAAGGCCTGTATGTGTGGTGGGAAGCCTCTCAACTCTCTCTCTTCTCCTTCATGAATAACGATTAGAGGTAAATCTGCCTGGTCATGGAGAAAATGGAGAATAGACCTACCTCATTCCCATTCTCCTCTATGTGTGTGTGTGAGTGTGCACTCGTGTGCGTGTTAGACTTATGTGGTGTGTTTCAGTCTCATGGTTTTAGTAATGATTACATACTACGTCAGTGATAGTAAGCTGTGTTGGTTTGGTGGGCCATGGGAGGAAGACACAACGTGTGTGTTGGTGATTTTTTGGTGGTCAGAGGGCATGCCGTGTGGGTTTGGTGATTGCTCAGGTTAATTTGTTGAGTGAATTCGATTTACAGGGGGCTAAATCCTAACTTGGGAAATGTGTGCAAGTTTGACCGAAGATCATGCAATGATATCAGTGAGATATTAGCATGAAAGTTTGAGTTGTGTGTATATTTCTCAGTATATATTGATCCCAAAGTGTGCAAGTGGAATGAATCCCGACTCTGCTGATCTGTACTGTGTGCTGGTTGGGTGATGTGTGAGGAGCTATTGGAGTCTGCTGACAGCTGTTCTGTGCTGGCTGTGCTGCTGGCTCCGTATGAAACAGAAATAAAAGGCTGTAACACAGCACATTTCTACCCCCGGAGCAGATGTGGAGCTCAGGGTGAGAATGCCACACACAGACACACACATAGAAACTCACATAGTCTCATGGCTCTCCCAACAGCCAAAAAAGACCTATAAATGTTAGCTAGCTATTCATTTTATTTTTCTCGAGTTTCACTCTATTGTCCACTCTACGTTTTTGTGTTTCTTTTTCTTCAGGCCACGGATCTCAAGGAGAGACTGCAATTTACCCAGGCTGTTAGGGGAGAGGAGAGGGGTGAGAGGCAAGAGGAGATAAGAGAGGATGGGAGAGGAGAGGGGTGAGAGGCAAGAGGAGATAAGAGAGGATGGGAGAGGAGAGCGAAAAGGTGGAGAAGGGCCAGATTCCAGAGCTGGCCTGTCCAGTAGAACTCTTCCCTGACAACTGTGTGCAGATGGCCTGGAGTGCAGGCCTTTGAGAGGGTGACAAAGAGGGACTTGTGATACGTCTTACTCTGGAGGACTTCCGTCCCCTGCTCCCCCCACAGCTGTGTGGCCCACTGTCCCCCCTCCCTCCCCTCCTGATCGTCCACGCTGTGCTGCCCGTTTGGGCCTAATGTTAACGGAATGTTCTGAAGCCCACACCCGGAGACATGATGTCACCCTCACTAATGCTGTCTTTTCAAAGAGAAATGGCTTTTGTGTGTCCAGGGCCAGACAATGGAGAGAAGGAGGAAGAGAGAGAGAGGGAGAGAGAGACGGTTGACCATGCTAGAAGTGGATGACTAATTGCAGCTCCATTTGATTGTAGCCGTGGTGAACCCATTAAAGAAGGGTGTAATTTCCTATTTTGTATTGTCCAGGAGATATGGCCTAGTAGGGCCGACTCAGCTGTAAATGTGTCAGAACATAAGCAGCCTATTATGACTTTACTGCACCATCATTACAGGGACAAATTACAGCACAAAGAGAAAGAGAGGAGGATTACATACCTTTACATACTCCCAGTGGAACTGGACCAGAGAGAATGGGATCGGAAAATAAAGAACAACAGAAATGTGATAAATACAGCCTGTCATTATCAATCAATATGTCATATTTATAACAACTCTTTCAGGTAATCTGGAAGACAAGGAAATGTCAGACCAAAAGCCAATCAAACACCTTGGTAAGAATGACAAGACTATTCTTGTCAACTAAATGAACAATGTCCCTTCCTTTGGAGTTGTGACTTTTCCGTGGCTTTACATGGTCAAAGGTCACAATGATTCTCATGGTGCAATCCATAACACAAGACATTGGAAAAGTGAATGAGGAGCCATGCTAGTACTCCCGCTGTCCAGATGTATGTTTGAGAGATTGAGAGATGGAGAGATGGAGGTAGGGTGGAGAGATGGAGGTAGGGTGGAGAGATGGAGGGGTAGAGAGATGGAGGGGTGGAGAGAAGGAGCGCTAGAGAGATGGAGGTGGCGGAGAGATGGAAGGGTGGAGAGATGGAGGGGTGGAGATATTGAGGGGTAGATAGATGTAGGGGTAGATAGATGTAGGGGTAGAGAGATGGAGGTAGGGTGGCAAGATAGATGGATAGAGAGATGGAGGGGTGGATATATTGAGGGGTAGAGAAATGGAGGGGTAGAGAGATGGAGGTAGGGTGGAGAGATGGAGGGGTGGCGAGATGGAGGTAGGGTTGAGAGATGGAGGGGTGGAGATGGAGGTAGGGTGGAGAGATGGAGAGGTAGAGAGATGGAGAGGTAGAGAGGATAGATGGAGGGGTAGAGAGATGGAGGCAGGGTGGAGAGATAGAAGGGTAGAGAGATGGAGGTAGGGTGTAGAGATGGAGGGGTCGAGAGATGGAGTTAGGGTGGAGAGATCGAGGGGTAGAGAGATGGGGGTAGGGTGTAGAGATGGATGGATAGAGAGATGGAGGGGTAGAGAGATGGAGGGGTAGAGAGATGGAGAGGTAGAGATATTGAGGGGTAGAGAGATGTAGGGGTAGAGAGATGGAGGTATGGTGGAGAGATGGAGGTAGGGTGGAGAGATGGATGTGTAGAGAGATGGAGGTAGGGTGGAGAGATGGAGGGGTGGAGATGGAGGTAGGGTGGAGAGATGGAGAGGTAGATAGATGGAGGGGTAGAGATATGGAGGCAGGGTGGAGAGATGGAAGGGTAGAGAGATGGAGGAGGGGTAGAGAGATGGAGGCAGGGTGGAGAGATGGAAGGGTAGAGAGATGGAGGTAGGGTGTAGAGATGGAGGGGTCGAGAGATGGAGTTAGGGTGGAGAGATCGAGGGGTAGAGAGATGGGGGTAGGGTGTAGAGATGGATGGATAGAGAGATGGAGGGGTAGAGAGATGGAGGGGTAGAGAGATGGAGAGGTAGAGATATTGAGGGGTAGAGAGATGTAGGGGTAGAGAGATGGAGGTATGGTGGAGAGATGGAGGTAGGGTGGAGAGATGGATGTGTAGAGAGATGGAGGTAGGGTGGAGAGATGGAGGGGTGGAGATGGAGGTAGGGTGGAGAGATGGTAGAGTGGAGAGATGGAGGTAGGGTGGAGAGATGGAGGGGTGGAGAGATGGAGGTAGGGTGGAGAGATGGTAGAGTGGAGAGATGGAGGTAGGGTGGAGAGATGGAGGGGTGGAGAGATGGAGGTAGGGTGGAGAGATGGAGGGGTGGAAATGGAGGGGTAGAGAGATGGAGGGGTGGAGATGGAGGGGTAGATAGATGGAGGGGTGGAGATGGAGGGGTAGAGAGATGGAGAGGTACAGAGATGGAGGCATAGAGAGATGGAGGGGTGGAGATGGAGGGGTAGAGAGATGGAGAGGTATAGAGATGGAGGCATAGAGAGATGGAGGGGTGGAGATGGAAGGGTGGAGATGGAGGGGTAGAGAGATAGAGGTAGGGTGGAGAGAGGTAGTGTAGATAGATGGATGGGTACAGAGATGGAGGTAGGGTGGAGAGATGGAGGGGTAGAGAGATAGAGTTAGGGTTGAGAGAGGTAGGGTGGAGAGAGGTAGGGTCAATAGATGGATGGTAGAGAGACGGAGGTATGGTGGAGAAATGGAGGTAGGCTGGAGAGATGGAGAAGTACAGAGATGGAGAGTTGGAGGGGTGGAAATGGAGTGGTAGAGAGATGGAGTGGAAAAGAGATGGAGGGGTGGAGATGGAGGGGTATAGAGATGGAGGTAGGGTGGAGAGAGTTAGGGTGGATAGATGGAGGGGTAGAGAGATGGAGGGGTGGAGAGATGGAGCGGTAGAGAGATAGAGGTAAGGTGGAGAGAGGTAGGGTGGATAGATGGAGGGGTAGAGAGATGGAGGTAGGGCTGTGAGATGGAGTGGGGAAGATGGAGATGGAGGTAGGGTGGAGAGATGTTGGTAGGGTGGAGAGATGGAGTGGGGGAGATGGAGGTAGGGTGGAGAGATGGAGTTGGGGAGATGGAGGTAGGGTGGAGAGATGGAGTTGGGGAGATGGAGGTAGGGTGGAGAGATGGAGTGGGGGAGATGGAGGTAGGGTGGAGAGATGGAGTTGGGGAGATGGAGGTAGGATGGAGAGATGGAGTGGGAGAGATGGAGGTAGGATGGAGAGATGGAGTGGGGGAGATGGAGGTAGGGTGGAGAGATGGAGTGGGGGAGATGGAGGTAGGGTGGAGAGATGGAGTGGGGGAGATGGAGGTAGGGTGGAGAGATGGAGTTGGGGAGATGGAGGTAGGATGGAGAGATGGAGTGGGGGAGATGGAGGTAGGATGGAGAGATGGAGTGGGGGAGATGGAGGTAGGATGGAGAGATGGAGTGGGGGAGATGGATGTAGGATGGAGAGATGGAGTGGAGGAGATGGAGGTAGGGTGGAGAGATGGAGTGGGGGAGATGGAGGTAGGATGGAGAGATGGAGTGGTGGAGATGGAGGTAGGGTGGAGAGATGGAGGGGTAGATAGATGTAGGTAGAAAAAGTGTATAGCCAGTCCCTGGTTCCTGAGGATCCTCTACCATAATCCCTCTCTCATTCTCTCTTCTACTACTCCTCTTTCTCTCACATGCACACACACTCTCTCCCTCTATCTGCCGTTTCTCCCCCTGTAGCGATGATTCATCAATGAGAGGGCTGTGGTCTGGAACTCAGGGATAGACTGATGAAAGAAGAGGAAAGTGACGGAGGGCTGCAACTGGAAGCGCACCATCAGCTAACACAGGAAGTTACAGGGAGAGGAAGTCACTGTCTACTGGACGGGGAGCGGACACTCTAAATTTCGCCCCCGTTGATCCTAGCAACAACAGGAGCGTTCATTCAGTTGGCCTCACATGTCTCTGAAGCTCAATTACCAAGACAAACTCATCCTAACCTAATAGTGTCTGGGTCTGGGCAGACGTACACCAGCCTAACCCTCCTCTGGTCCTGCTTCTGCTGCTTCTCTGGAGGACAGCCTCACTTAGCTCTTTATAGGCTACTTTTAGATACAAAACAGCTTAACCAAGGCACAGGTTATCTCTCTGTCAGGCAGCACTTTTCTCTCTCTCCATCGTTGCTTCCCTCTCAGCTTGGCAGACAGTGTTTGTTATGAGGAACATACTTACCCAAGCCGTGCTATGAGCTTCATGGCAAGCAGAGAGTGTTGGTGTCCAAGTTTAGAGGATCACTCTAACAGACTCCTGTCTTTTATTAGAGTTGAGATGAATTCAACCTTTTCAGACTGCTGCTAGAGAGATGGCTTCTGAGAAGCCCCTGATCCATGCACCGCTGATTTATGCATCAATTGTTTTACACCTCTGGCTGAGATGCAGCGTTTGTGTGTGTGTGTGTGTGTGTGTGTGTGTGTGTGTGTGTGTGTGTGTGTGTGTGTGTGTGTGTGTGTGTGTGTGTGTGTGTGTGTGTGTGTGTGTGTGTGTGTGTGTGTGTGTGTGTGTGTGTGTGTGTGTGTGTGTGTGTGTGTGTGTGTGTGTGTGTGTGTGTTTTGTGTGTGTGTGTGTCAGTGCAACTGGCAGAGATGGAGTGCCTGAAAGCCACATATGGTCAGATTTATATTGATAAGCCATTTATAGTGATGGGAGGGCTGAGTGAGGAGATATTTCACATACTACCGACACTCCTATGAGGGAGAGAGGGATTTTATGTGAGTGTGTGTGTGTGTGTGTGTGTGTGTGTGTGTGTGTGTGTGTGTGTGTGTGTGTGTGTGTGTGTGTGTGTGTGTGTGTGTGTGTGTGTGTGTGTGTGTGTGCGTGTGTGTGTGTGTCCAACGAATGCTGATATAGAGCCACATCCAGCTGTGTATCAGCCAAGGCTGATATAGGGGCAGATAGCTGAAGTGTGATGATAAGGACGTAAACCCAGTGATTGAGAGGTGGTTAACTGATCTGAGTAGCGTGGCAGGTGACTGACTCAACTGAGATATAG